>NC_134464.1:54338286-54638504 GCF_047948215.1 Lycorma delicatula | reverse complement strand
AGTAATCTCCAATCGGTACTTTCGTACGGAATGTTAAATCGAGTCAAAAGTCCACGTACATCAGTGCAGAAGGCTAATTCTCCTTCTTCCGAAAAATACGAAGAAAATCCTTTTCTGTTTACCAGGAAAATGAGGTGCCACCTGCTAGCAGGTTTTTCATTTTAAGCCTCGAACCAAGCAATTCTGAATTTTCTTTGGTCAGATGTAACTCTCGAATCAAATCGTTTAGTTCAGACTGTGAATAAAGCTCTGATGCACAGTTATCTCCGGATTTGTACTTCTCGATATTATCTTCAGTTAAATCACTAATGGAACCGTAATTTCAGGTAAATTTTCTGGTGGAATTGGTACGTCTGGACCATGAGGAACCGGACGTAAAGCGGGATGGTATACTTGGATAGACGATTCTTTAATCATTCTTTAAATTGAAACCGTGAACACCAGTCGAACAAAAGTAATAATCATCGGTGTGATTTCTCGCCATACCACTGGAACTTCTGTTCACTGGCTTCTTGTTCACTCTTTGACCACAGTCTAAGTCCTTACATATGTGTAGCTAATGTAATGGGATGCCCAAGTTTTGTCTAGATCTCCTACTTTCACTCCAAAATACGTGAGATACACTTGTCGAACGAAACTTGTTATATTTCTTTTTTGTCTTTCCACCATTAATAAGTCTTTTGAAGCCATTTTGAGAACTGAAAGTTTGCTTTATAGCCTGAAAATATATTTTTACCAACAAAAACGTGTTTGATCACGGAGGATAGGAAAAAATTCAATTTACGCACGTTCGTAGTTGAAACAGCAGTTATAGTAGTTGCACAGTGCATGAGTGACGCGGATAGCTACTAATAAGCATGTTACATTTTGTTAACTTTGTCACAACCTGTCGGCCAAGCTGTCGACTCCATCCATGCAGTGGATGGAGTCGACAGCTTGGATGGAGCAGTGGAGAGCCAATTCTCCCACCTTCTCGTCATTTTCAATCCCTCCCCTGCCATCCTCTTCAGACTACTTAACTGTTTAGCTATAAGAATGCAAAGTATAATCCAAAAATACTGAATATATTATATTATTATTAAAAAATTTTTATGTCTATTTTATAGTATTACAATTTTTTAACTTTTTACGAATTTTGAAATTTGCGATTTGCGAAAACTCCTGACGTGATGGGAAAAAATGAAGGTTGTTTTCGGATTCAGCGCTAAAATACACATAGGCATCAATTATCAAAAGTTCAAAAACATTCCACAACCAAAATTTTGCAGGCTTGGGTTAATAGTAATTTACTATGTGTACTTATTGCTTTATTTTAAAACTTTTCTTCATTTTTCTCTTTTTATTTATGTCTGATTCTTCAATATTTATTTAACTTTAGCATTTTTCTTCAAACTTTTATTTTTTTTTTTTTTGTAACATTAGCAAATTCCTCTTAATATATTTTCATAATATCTTAATAATTCGAAACGTGTATTAAAATCAATAATTAGCAATAAGAATTTAGGCTAATTCCTTTTTTTTAAATTGAAAATATTACATCCTTTTATTTTCTTTATGGTTCTTAGTACCCGATGTTTTTATAAATTTAATTAATCTTTCATTTCTTCCATTTCATTTGATCGGTCGTAATATTCAGTAAGTCTAAACTCTTCATTTGACTAATTACATTATTAAGTTATTACTTTTATTACTACTATTTCTTTTTTGTTTATTACTGTTATATTAATTATTCTTATTAACATTATTCTTCATTTTAACATTATTTTCAGTAGGCAACGTATTACCACTATTTTTATTCCTATTATTATTTATATTATTCATATTACTATTTTTCTTTTCACTATTATTTCTACTATCTACTTCTTTTCTTTCATTTTTTGTTTTATTATCATCACTAATATTTGGCAATCTATTACAATTATTATTTCTCATTTTCCTATAAACATGATTCTTTATATTATAATTATTTTATCCGGCACCATATTATTATTAATACTATTCTTCTTTTTATTTACATTATTTTTTGTTTTATTATTACCTTTGATAAAATTGTCGAAAAGGAGATATTCGTTTTGAAAGTCATCTGGATTATTATTTACGTGGAACTTTGCTACAAGTTTATCACATAAGGTTATAAACCTATTTAAAGGAGTTGGATCACCTGAGAACTCAGGGATCATGTCCAAATATTCTTTTTTTAGAACTGGAGTTGTCATTAACAATTATTAAAAGTTTCTCACAAAATTACACAAAATCAGATTAATAACTATAAATGTTAAATTATATATACGGTACTATTAAATGTTGTTTTCTTACATAAAATAATGTTATTATTATTTTTCCCGTATTCATTATGGGTACTGATAATTGTTGCGTTGTCTTCGTAGCTGATTGATGTCGAAAACAATTATATTCCTTAACTCCTGTAAACTGGTTCTTGTTGGTATACCTGAAGATTAATCTCTCCGCAGTCTGATAGTGTTGGAGGTCCTCTCTAACGGTCGATGCCGAAGTCTGAATTATGTTCCTTAATTCAATTTTAGAAGATTGCCGAATTTAGTACACTTTATTAACGATAAGTATCGACGAAAATTATATGCCTTAATTTTCTTGAAGTGTCCAACACCTTGTTAACGATTAAAATCGAAGTTAAATTACATTCCTTAATTTAATTTAAGGTGTCCTACCGACTGCGCCACTTTGTTACTTAACCAAAGATGTTTTTAAAAAACAACCGTTCATTTAATTCCATTGTTATTTTACAAATAAAGTATATGCACTCTATTTATTTTGTTAATTATTAATTACTCGTATATAATATTTTGCATACTCGTTAATATTATTTTACAATATGAGGTTAACAGTACTTTCAGACATGTTTAAGGAATGAATTCTATTGTAGAACTTTACGGGACAAGATCTATATTAGGACTAAATAACATATGTTATAAAGACAAAGGCTACAGGTGCAATAGTAATTCCTTGAAACTAATTACTTAGAAAATAAGTGATTGCCAGATGCACGTGGCTTATATTATGTTTATATCAGCTTAATACGAGTACTATAATCTAACTTAATTTATATATTAAAGTACATGTACATTAGTTTATACTATTTTAAATAAAGAAAATAAAAATGTTGTAGGGATTTTTAATGACTAACCTACCTATTCGTTCTATAAAAGTACAATGCATAAATATTTTGGTTATTATTTTCAAGTTGTTTCTTTTGTGACATTTTAAAATTATTTCTTTGTTTTTATAATTTATTTTTCTAAGAAAATGATAAAAAAACAAGTTTCTGTTATACCAGGTTAAATCTCTCTATGATATTAAGGAGTCAGTTTGATGTTATTTATTTGTTTTATTTAATTTAGGAAAAATAAAATGTCATCAAGAGAAATTGTTTTTTATATTTTATAAAGTAAAAGTGTTTATAATTTAGGTTACTTAAATTAAATAATCTTCTAAATGTTATAATGTTATGTAATTTTTGTTTTTATTAATCAAATTGTTTTTATTTATTTTTTATTTTTAATAAGAATGTACATTCAATTTGATCCGAATATCTTTTTTTTTGTAATTTATATAAAACTTTCCTAGCATAATAAATAACTTAACCTGCAAGTATGGTATCAGTCAAAAATTGGTATATGGTTTTTTGCATTTCTCGACGTTTCATGTTCCAGGGACCCCATAATATAAAAAATATGGGAGGGGGATAATGTTCGTACGTACGTGTGTTGGCCTGTTTGAAGCTTAATAACTTTTGATTTTATTTACCGATTTCGACGAAATTTTGTTCAGACATGTGTATATGGAGCAATTTATTGATAAAATTTTGAGTAATATTTTAAGGGTGGGGGATAGATAGTTTATTAACATGACTGTCATTGGCCGTTTGCCAAGATAAGATTAAAATAAATAAAATACTATTTCTCTCTTTGTGATAATTGGTAAAACAAAGAAGGAAAAATCATAAAATAACACTAATAATGGTAATAGAATAAGATAAAACTATGGACTAAAACTGATAGGAAAAAATACAGCTTATATATTTCCTCTACTCTTCATAACTTTCTTCTTCAGGGAAATCGTTTACTTCGCTGCAGTTACGTATTTTTTAATAAAACAGATGACGCTCTGATGGTAAATACTAAGTAGAGTTAACAGGTCTTTGTATTTTAATAGTGATATCTGTTTTGGATCGACTCTAATGACATCAAGTACATCTGGAATCTTGACGTCATTCTTTTGCAAATTACTTCGGGGTATTCCATTTTAATTCAACAAATCATCAGTGCATCACTATTTTTGATTTTGATGATATTTGGTATATGATAAGTACACACCTTTGGTATTGATAAGTAGTGGCCAAAAAATATTTTTTTATATTTTTAAAAAATGTTCTTCTTGAGTAATAGACTTTTTCTAACTCGCCAACAGTTAAAAAGAAGCAATTTTTGTAATTTTTCCATGAGCTCAGTATTTGTATTTTACATCGTACAGAAAGTGAAAAAAAGCTACTTGGAAAGAGTAATGATGGAACTTCAGCATAGTGTACCAAAAATTCAGTTTGTTAAGTAATGAAATCTCGTAATGTTTACGTACTTTTTTTCAAATTTTGGGCAAAAACATTATAATGAATGGCTTAGGGTAACCGGCCTGTTTTTACCTTTTAACCCTTACGTACTAGTAGTACTTAAAAAAAATGGACTGTTACCCAGTGTCCTTCATTAAAAAATGGCTGCCAAATCATAAGGTTTGAAAATGTCTCATTTTTGGGGCCCAAAAACCAAATGTGGGGCAGGTGGAAATAATCTTAAATTTTTACAGCAGTAAGTTCTTTTTTTGTCATTTAAAACCATATAAAATTTATTTTTTTACTCAAAGGCCTTGACCAGTAATGAAGCCAACAAAACCGCTAAAAACATCGTTCCTTCTAACCGTAAACAACGTATCCAAAAATAATGATATTATGAATTTATTTCAGATTATAAAAATTACAACTAAACTCATTAGTATGAATAAATTGATAAGTAATAAATAGTCAAATAATAATTACAAAATGATAAACAATTCAAATACATTTACAAGTTGTTTCAATTTACTTTTACCTTATTTCACTGCTGCTAATGGAAGTTATAATAAATCTTGCACTTTTTGGTAACAAACTACCAAAACGTATACCAAAAGTGTATGAGTCATACTTTAAGTAACAAACTATCTACAATAAAGCTATCTCATTATAGACATATCAAAATGTTTTGTATAGTAGGCTTACATTATTACGTGAAAAAATACATGCTGTGGATTTTTTGGATACATTCTTCCCTGTTAGTAGGAATGGTGTTTTTAGTGGTTTTAATAGCTTCATTACTCCTCAACCCCTTTAAGTAACAAAATAAATTTTATATGGTTTTAAAGTACATAAATTGTATTTATTGCTGCAAAAATTTCAAGTTTTTTCCACCTGCCCCACATAAAGAGTTTTGGGCCCCAAACATGAGACATTTTCAAAATCCTACGAATTTCCTACCCTTTTTTTTATGAAGGACACTTGGTAACAGTCAAATTTTTTTTTAAGTACTGCTAGTATCTCAGAGTTAAAAGGTAAAAAGAGGTCTGTTACTTTAAGCCCCTTCATCATTAATTTTGGGATCAAAGTATGAAAAAACTACAATTTTTAAACGTAATTTCAGAAAAAATTACACGGTTTGGTTATGTAAGAAAATGAAATTTGAGTATACTAAGTTTCCATTTTTCCTTTTCTCAGAAAGCTCTTTTTGATTTTATAATGTAAAATAAGAACAGCTGAAGGAAAAATTGGCTGTTTTTACCTCTTGACAAGTAAGAAAATAGTCAAAGATACTCAAGAAAAAGATTTTTTTAAATATAAAAAAATAATTTTTGGCCACTATAAGGTGAGAAGTTATCATATAGAAAATAGCATTAAAATCAAAAATAGTGATGCAATAAAACTTTTTCAAATTTTTAAAAATTAAAATGGAATATCCCCTTCATAAATTAACTGAAAGAGATTCTTTTTCAACATTTTTATATTTATAAAATAATTTTCCTATATTTTCTTCCGAAACTTTAATGCAAACAAATCGTGACAGAGGAGTATTGGCTGCTTATTAAAAACTTTCCTGCAAATAAACGCAGATGTCACCGTACAGTGATTTAAAGTTCTTGAGAACGTGTAATTCCATATTGCAAAAATAATACTTTTCCTTTCATTGGCAAACCAGTTGTTTCCAATCCCTAGGTGTTAATATCTGTAAGTAATTCATTATTTTCTTTTCGGTAGAAAGAAACAAGAAGAAAATAAACAAAAAAAAACACGAAGAACACATAGAAAAACATGGAAAGAACAAGAAGTGCATGAACATTGCCCGCTTTCATATGCGTAACGCCTTTTAACAAAGATTTGTGACTAACACACTTTATCTGTGCATATCTTTGTAAAATACAGAAAAACCATAACAGCCAGATTTTTGTTCTGACCGTAATGCTATTTTTTCAATCTCTGAGTTGGGAATGTTTTGTTCAGCCCATTTTAAAATGTAAGAATCTATTTCACCACTTACTGCCTTAGTTTCATCCAACTTCAAACAAAATGAAGCTACAACATTGGAATAATAGATTGTGAAATTAAACATCCACAACTTCTTGCAATGAAAACTTTCGGTGTTTGTTAACAGTGTTTAGTGTTGATACACATTTTCTGTAAATCAGCTGGCAACACTTGCTGTTCTTTGCACCTTGATTATCTTTACTTTTTTGTTCATACCATTTCTGTGATTCCTTGAGGTGCAATTCATAATTACTTTAAATAATTTTTTTTTACTATTTGAAGTTAATTCGCCCTTTAATTTTGTTAGATACGAATCAAAGGTATCTGTTTAAGCTGCTTGGATGTTTTTTAATATGTAAAGCCACTTTTTTGCTACTTTTTCTGTATCTATTTTATTTTCAGACAGAATTCTTGATACAATGAATACAATTCCTCTAAATTTAAATCGGGACTTAAAGCTGTTTCTTAGTTTTCAACCGTGAATATTGGCTCTCATATTCTGGGATAACATTTATGTGTTGAATAACATTTTGAATTATTTCTTTGGGATTTTTTGTGACAGGTGTATGCCGTCCTCTCTATTTCTACGATCCCTCTAGGTTCTTGTTTTTTTAAATTACGTTAACTACGACTGTATTAGATATGGCTAATACAGTACGTGCAAAACATCACTTTACACACCCTTGTTTTTTTTTATCATTTATGATTAAACTATTATGGTAGAATTTTCTTTAGGTTTTGTATCATCCGTACCTCTACATCTTTCTTTTGGTCTTACTTCAATGCAGGACACAATGAACTTTCCTTTTAATACGTGACCTTTACTTGAATCCCAGTAAGCCTTAAAAATTTCATTCTGTTGTAATTCAGTAATTTTTTGGAAACACTTCATTTTACATATACACAGAGGCTTAATTTCTTTTGCAGCAACAGTTTTGTGTTCTTTTTATTTGTGTAGCTTTCACCAGCTAAGTAATTCTGTTTATGAATATTACACGTCTACTATTCAATGTTTCTCTGCCGTTTCCGACCTTGCTGTTCGTAAACTGTTTTACTTAATTCCTTTCTCTAAGTTTAATGTGTTTCCTTCCCTGATTCATAAATTACGTCTGAAGATGATATATAATGTTCATCCTGTGAAGTATTTTCAAAGTGTCTTAAATACAAATCTTTTTCTAAGAAATCTAACCGCAAAATGACTCGTGTCATTTTGAGAGCATTTGGGAAAATCTGAAATTCCTTCATGGGCTTGTTCATTTGAAGATAAAGGATATTGTTCATTAACATAATTTTCTGCAGCAACACATTTTTCCTTTGGTTTTTGCACAGTTACAATTTCAATAAAACAACCTTGATAATTGTGCGGCTAGCCGAAAAGTTGAATATTTTAAACTGTTTGTTAAATATAATTAACTACTGTAATAATATAGGTTAGCATCGAAAATAAAAAATAACTACTTTCAGCTAAGCAAGGATTTTATTCCATTAATGTCAGATTTTATTTTAAATTCAAGAAATTCTTCGTACAGTGTTACAGCTTGATTATCTTAAGGATATTAAATACTATTCTGAACGAAAAAATTTTAACCGACTTTATTTTTTAGACCGATCGGGCTAGTCTGGGCTATCCAGCGCTTCTAGCGGCAATCAAAGAAGCAAAATCGGATAAAGGTAGTTACAACTTTCCCCGTTTAAAAAATACTTTGCCGACTTTGTAGTCAAAACTTTGTAGTCAAATTTTGTAAACGCTGTCACTGTATGTTTCATATTGTGTTATGAAACTTTTTAAAGGTCTTAAATTTTAAAAGCTACACTCCGAAGACGAACTTTATAGAAAGAGCTCAGATTTTGTATATATATATATATATATATATATATAAATATATACAGATACGTGTGCGTGTGTGTGTGTGTGTGTGTGTGTGTGTGTGTGTGTGTGTGTGTGTGTGTGTGTGTGTGTGTGTGTGTGTGTTTGCGCGCGAGTGTGTGTGTGATAAAATATTTATATATAATACTAGCACTAATAAACATATAATAACAATAATATACACACACAATATTAATGGGATACAATAAAATATATAGAGATTACTTTGCAAATAGGCTCCTAATGTGAATGCGTTGTATACACATATCGGGATAGCAAACGGTTAAGAACTTGCTTTTTATGCGTAAAAGATCATAAGCTAAAGTGAACCCACTGTACTGCTGTCTCCCGCTATTGTTTCCATGATTACTTTTAGCGGGAATTTGATTAATAAAATTCTGTGATATTATAAACCGAAACATTTTGCCTACGTTTACATGCAGTATAATTATGTGAACCGGGGAGTGCAGTAAACTACACGTCCCGCCTGAATTAAGATTGACTCAGTCAATGTCTATTGGCTACTTTTTATGAAAGAAAATACGAGTAACAGGGATTTCAATGAACTTGCTAAAAATTAAAGCGATTTTAAAGGAGAACATTTTTGAAGTAAATAAGTAAAGATAAAATTAATAAATTCATTCTACTGATCTCTAATTGCAATTTTCAATTAATGAAATTCATATCCAAGCCGCATCCAATCGTACGTAAAAATAAACAAAATTAGAATTTTCTGAAATAGAAAATAGAAATACCTCAACAAAAAAAATATATTTTAACTCGTTTCTACTATATCTATACAAAAGAACGCTAAACGTTTTACGACTACTTTAAAATTAAAAAAATAGAATAAAAAAAAAATATTTTCCTTAGGAGGACATACTTCTACGTACGACTTTCAAGGCTGCATAACAAATAAAATAATATAAAACAAAAAGCTAGTGAAGGAGAAAATGTTTCCCCGGATTACAAATACGTGTATCTTAGTATACAAGGGCACGAAGCCAGGACACGCTGCTTTGGAATTACTCCAGACTACCGACGACACAACATACTTTTTATGTCGGTGGGAAAATACGTAATGAAAAAGTAATAAAAGTTTTTTGAATGATTCTTCTTTTTTACTTCTTAAAACTATTAAATTACTTTGGAAAAAAAGTGTCACAAGAAAAAACTTAAATGCTTTCTAAATAAAATGTTAACTGTTAACGATATGTTTCCTTCAAGCCGAAGAACAGCCAAGAAAGTTAAAGATACCGATCGTGTAAAACTTTAATTTATTTAAAAAATATAAAAATGCACTGAAAAGTAAAAAATAAATTATATAAATATCTAATAAATAACCAATAAATAAATGTAATAATTATTCAATTTTTAAATTAAAAGTAATGAAAATATTTAGTTAAATAAAAGTGTGGCACAGTTTTTATAATTTATTTAAAACAACACATTTTATTTTTACAATTGATCTTCATTTTCATTTTCAATAACAACGCGAGGAGGCGGAAAGGTCTGCTGGAACCTCTCCAGTTGAGACTGACTAGCTACAAGTAACAGTCTGAGAAAATGCACCCACACGCTTTCTTTGTACGTGTTCTCACATAGTTAAAAGTTCATCTTCGAATTCTGCTTCTAATCTAAGCCAAATTGAACGCACTCTTTCCACTAAAAGTTTCATTTTAATTAATTATGAATTTTTATTTAATGAATTCATATTTACGATTACAGTTATAATAATGATAAATGATAATAATAAAATCATATCAAAATGCCGACTCTATAGCATTGTGTTGTCATCGAAGTTACATACGTGAATCAAATTTCATTGATTTTCATACGATAGTTCATGAGAAATAAACATTTTCAGAAACATGCATGAACTTAGCGTAGTGGTACCACGTGGGGGGGGGGGGGGTCATATCCAAATTCTAACACCGTAGTATTGTATTATCATAGAAGTACATATCATCGTATATTCTATGAATCTTTATTTCAAAACGAGGGTGACACGATTGACCCACCTGAGTGAAAATTTACAAGAAGTTTTCAGACAAAATGATAGTTAAAAACGTACTTTCATATTTACATTATTTCAGAATTATGACTATAATATGTACCTACAAGAAAAGTTTTAATTTTTTGTTAGATATTAAAATAAACAATATATGTGAAATAAAATTTTTACTTTTTCGAAATGTTATTTTAAAATACCCAGAAATACCCGATACCAGATACCCAGAATATCCCAGATATCCAAATACCAGAATACCCAGAATGCACTTGCATCCTTCCCTAGTGTAACAGTTATACTGAATTTATATCAACAGTTATATTGAATTTATAGCCCTTTAGGTAACAAACAGCAGCAGAATCATTGTTTTCTGTGAAATATTGATGGTACTTTCACCGTTTTCAAGGTATATTTAAATTTTAAAATAATTAAGTAAAATGATGTTTATAAATAGTCAAACTAAATTTAATTGAGCATATTTTTTTTTTTAATTTTCTCTGAAATTTTAATAGCCCAGCTATAACATTTTGGCACTTACATATGTTTCCATTTAATTGTACAAGTATACTATTTATTCAAAGAAAAGAAAAACGTTTCGTGTGGGTACCATATTATTGTTATTGAATTATTTTGTCGTAATTTTTTTTTTTTTTTACAAACCGAGGTTAATAATTATTAATAAATCAATATATTTAAATTTAAAAAAATAAGTTAAAAAAAAAAAAGGAAATTATGTCGTATTCAAAGCGATGTGCCTTCCCCTTGTAAGATCAAAATATTTCATTAATTAAAATTTATATGGTTATAACTCTGGAACCAATGAAAATAAGTACCACTTATGATATATCATTGAAAAGCTCTCAATGAGGGCTTATTACTGTAGTTAAGAAAAACTCCAAAATCCAATTTTCTTTAGATTGTGGGCTTTTTTGGACACGTTTGGATCAGTCGATTGCAATAAAAAAGGAGGTGCACAACTAGATAACAGTTCTAAATCCAAAATTTCAACATCCTACGGCTAATAATTTTTGAGTTATGCGGGATACATACGTACATACAGATATCACGCCGAAACTAGTCAAAATAGATTCAGGAATGATAAAAATGGATATTTCCGTTGAAATCTGAAAACCGAAATTTTTCGCGATCACAATACTTCCTTTACTTCGTACAAGGAAGTAAAAAATGAAAAATTACATTTTAAACATATAAAACAATTTATTCTTTTACATAAGCTTTGTTAATGTGAGGCCTTTCGAATGAAAGTTTTAAAGGATTTCTCCCAACGTGCATAATTCTTCAAGCTTCCTTCTTTTTTTTCTGAAATTCCTGACTTTGTATCTCGACCTTACTCAGTTGCAAGAGATCCAAATTCAAACACAGAATTTTAAGTAGAATTGTATAAACATGTATATATATATATATATATATATATATATATATATATATTAAATTATGATTTTAATGATAACCAAATACATTTAAGGATTAATTTTGCTTCATGTTTCTTAAATATTTTGGTAACAATAAATAATTTCTATTTCTATAACAGCGAAAATTGATCGCCTTATTTAGTAAATCTATTATTTCATTGTTTTTAGTGTTAGGTGTCTTTTTTCAGGTTCTGGCCGCGAGTGTGTGTGTGTGTGTGTGTGTGTGCGTGTGTGTGTGCGTGCATCATATGTATACGTTTGTTGCTGCGAATCGATTACACACCCCCGGGCAGTATCGGCTATTAGACCCCGGATTGATACGAATGTAAAAAGAAAAAGGGATAAATAAACACGCGTAATTATGATCTCATCCTCCGGTGTGTGTGCGTTTGCGCAAAATAAGCAGGCGAAGCGGGCAAGATTGCTTTGCTCGCTTCTTGCTTTTCGAATAGGCCGAGCAGAACGATTTTAGAGAGTGCAGTATTATATTGCGGTACGCGGAACTAACGGTTTAACTGACATCCGAGATATATTACCGAGTGATTGTTTTTACTGCGATGGAAAGACAAGGTGCTATAAATCCCATAGTACACCGCTAATGATCGCAGAACTCGCATCTACCAATTCTAGTGTTACAGTCGTTAGACTGCCGACTTCCTGTTTTACTAAAATAAAATAAGAGACCAGGACCTTCTGTAAAACATCTTGCTTCTTTTTTCCAACAAATAACCAAATATCGTTCAAAAAATATTCCCGGGCTGCCTCCTTTATCTTAAATAATTTTCTAATGCTTTTTCCTTATCCATTTTAATTATATTTAACATTTTATATGTTATGACAAAATTTTACATTATCAAAAAAATATTTCTAATCTTTTAGATGGATGATTTTCTTTACAAAAAAAAATAAATAAAACATGTGACAGCCCACACAAAACGATAAAAAATTACTCTGTACAGATAAATAACTTCTTTCTTTTTTTTATTAGGCTACAATTTAACTGATTTGATGCAATTCTCTAATACTTTTTGTTCTATTTATCTTATTTTAATTTAATTACAAAAATATTGTTATAAATTACAATACAGTATATTGAAAATAGGATCTACCAGCGGAACTAACTAATCGATATTCGTGTATCGATCAGTAATTTTGATAAGACTGAAAATTAGAACAAGTAAATATGATATAAATTAGTGGATTACACCGATCTGTCATTTCAAACACGATTGAATTCGGTAAGATAATTTAATAATCAAAAAAGATTTATTATAGTAGATTTACGAGTATTTTGAAAGTAGAATAAATGTTATTATGAAAAATTCCATTCAAAATAAATCTAAATATTAATCGGTTTAATGATTTTCATTTTTCATCGATTTAATAAATGGGTCGGTGTTAAGTCGTTTAATTATTAACAGTAATTAAGTCAGAAGGAATCAAATTTATTAATTTTATACCGATATTTATTATTTGAATAATACATAACGTTAAATTAACGGAAAAATTGTAAAAGAATGTACATGGAGATGATGCTCAGAGAATTAGTATTATTGTGATGTAAAAATTTATCACGACGTAAATATAAGCGATTAGATTTTTCATGTACAGTTTTCTACTGAATATTTCCAAATACCATAACGGTTAATCACTTAATATACGAGTATAATCGCGCAGCCACCTTATTGGCCCTGCTGTCGCTGCGTTATTGAAACGTAAAAAGTTTCTTATTTTGAGTATCGTAGACCCCGGCCCTTGTATCGACTTTTATACTGATTTGAATACTAGATCGTGGCAATCGATGTTCTCTGGTGGTTGAGTTTCAATTAACCACACATCTCAGGTACGATCGACTGAGGTTGTACAAGGCTATACTTCATTTACATTCATACACTTCATCTTCATTCATTCTATAAAGTAATACCTTACGGTGGTTCCGGAGGCTAAACAGAAAAAAAAGTACTGTATTCAAGCAAGAATGTCTGAACAAATAACAGATTATTTTAGTGGTATTCAGATATTTAATTTTATTTATTTATTTATTTATAGCATTTGAAAAATAGCTACATAAGTTTTAAACAGTATTAATGATACGATTACTCTCCTGAAGGTAATTTTATCCGCTTCGCTATTAATGGAACGTATATTGTACGTCTACTTATACATTAATACGAGGGAATCCTTAAAGAAAATTTAATTAGTTAAATTCTAATTAACTAAAAATTCACTAATTCTGTCCCTAATGTCCGTGTACTGTGATTAGATATTTCTAGGCTTTTGTCTCTTTTACGGGTTAGAGTTTTCATCGTCATCGCTGTTTTTAGGTTTCCTAACTCTACTGTAATTTTCACCGATATAATATTCAAGCCTTCATCCATGGCGTCGGAAACATCCGGTTTAACCGATTTACATAGATATATTAAAAATAAAATCGATTATAATATCGTGCCTTTCGGTAGTCCGATATCAAACTTGGCTTAACATCGGCCAGATAGTCTAGATTTAGTACCGGATAAGATCTTTCAGATAATTTTTAAATAAAACTCAAGGACGGTCTTTATATTCCACAACAAACAAATTTATTCAGAAATGATAGGAACATTTCATTTTGATGATCGTCCAAAGGAATATTTCTTTAAACGATCATCAAAGGATTTTACCGGGTCTGAGAAGACCGCTAAGATTTTCTTATTCGTATAGATATAAGTCATCGGATATGTAATCCAATCGTACCTACAATATATCGTTTTATGTACTCTCATCTGTGTCTTCTTATGCAGCTTTTCTTCTACATTCGGATCAACTAAACCCCGACGTCTTAATACGCGGCTCGCAAATATAATTCGTCTTACAAGATCTTTTTCTCCTTATTACTCTCCTTTTCTATTCATCTTAAGATATATTCGTTTCCAACTTTATCAACCCGTTTTGACCTTATCGAACCTGTACCGACACTATTTAAAAGAAGACACTGTTGTTTCCCTTTCTGCTTTTTCTACCGCCCTGCTTCAACACCTAAAAGTGCTACACTCTATGCAACTTAGAGCTATAAATAGATAATCAGATATAATGTTAGTTATAAACATTACCCGTTTAACAAAGTTATTGTACGTCAAACATAAAAATCAGGGTTTTTACCCCAATTTATTAGTTTTCACCCCAGACTTTTCAAAAACTGCTGCACATACGACCTATTTTATTCAATTTTTCAAGTCAATAACCATAATGAAACTAATTCTGTTCCTTAATATCCGTGTACTGTGATTAGATATTTCTTGGCTTTTGTCTCTTTTTCGGGTTAGAGTTTTTATCGTCATCGCTGTTTTTACGTTTCCTAACTGTACTGTAATATCTTTAACGGAAAGTTTCTGTTTGTTTTCTAAAATGTAACTTTATCATCATAAGTTGATAGCGATATCTTCGACTGGTTAAAGGTAAATGCGTATTATGTGAAGTGTTCTCCTGATATCTTACGCATCTGAATAAGTGATCATATGACAGAATAGACAGTTTGTGTCTAAGATCGTGCAATGGATATCATAGGGATACTCTTCATGTCAATTTTTTCTTTATTATCGAATTGAAAAATGCTATACATTTTAGCATGTAACCCCGCTAACTCACGAACATCTTTATCTTTCATATGCTCTTTAAATTTGCCGAGTTTTTTTTTGTTAGTATTACTAAATCACATACGGCCTTGAGGGTATTCTGAAGTATCAAACCGATTGATGACATTACCTTATCTCCGTCACGTTATCGGATAAACGTTATCTGATATTAATAATGCATTTATTTGTCATTAAAAGCTTTAAATTTTTACCGCATCTTTCCACCATATAATCATAATGAAACTGGTACGTGATCAGCTTGCTAATGTCCGAAACTGAAAACATACTGGGTTTTCCGTTTTTCGGACAATTAATTCGGACGATTAAAAAATTCTCCTTTTTTCTTCAGGCTCAGTCGGACAGCATCGGTGTTGTAGATGTATCAAAACTTGACTCTCGTCTTTGCTATCACCTTATCCAGTTTCCATTCATCCGTGATCAGTTAGTTAAAATTCTATACGGTTCCTTACGATTTCCAAGGATTTTACGTATACTGCATTGTTCATTAGTCCAAAACGTTTTTTTTAAAACGTATTATGTGCCTCTGCCCATCGTTGTGTGTTAAAGTCGATGTACGTACTTAACCAGGGGGATTGAGAATGAGAATTTTTGAATTTTTCTAACTTATGGTCGGAGTCTAGTGAATAAATGTAAGTTATAAAATGTAGTTCCTAATTTAACTTGTCCGTCAGTGTTGCCATCAGTTTTTTTACAGGGCATCTTTTTCCTGTCTTACGTACGGTGAAATCAGTCGATATTTTACTTTCAAAACCTAAAGGATAGTCATGCAACTCGTTAGGATACTCAAGGTTTTTGTCTAATATGAATTTCTTTTCCCCATTGTCGACAACAGATCGAATATCGAAATTTTCGATTTATTTTTCATTTAACCATCTGAAGTCGCCATACGTTAAACGATCACGGCGGTTTTTGAATGTTTTTGCAATCATACTGTTAAATCCGAGAAGATAATTTTCAAGGGTCGTGACTGATCAGGAACTTCGGGGTTTACTGGCTTTAGCATACCTGTTTGAGAATCACGGACAAATCACCGCGTGAACATTTTTCAATATACAGGTGCATGTCGATGTCAGTCAATAGTTGCAGTTTATGCTTTATACTTTAAATAAAACACAAGATAGGTAGGGAAAGAGACCCGACTTGTGTTTTACATCGATCGTCACGCCTTGTGAAGATTGCGGTCGTCACACCACCCCATCTGTTCATAATCATGAGGGGAATTACCGGAGGTCGTCTTTTGGATCCTCTAAATCTGATAACGCATCATAATCACCAGTTTCGCCTCTATCGGGATGCCATCGACACAAATGCCTCGGCAGACATTTCTATCATTGTATTTACACAAACTACTATCGCCTTTGTATGGCCTTTTCCAACCACGACCGACGTATCATAACTTACAACTCTCAACTATCAAATCAACCGATTCGCGGAAGCGAGATCCCCGCGCTTTCCTTTAACTCCGAAGGTTTCACACAAAACCTCTTCCCATATCTATCTTTAATTAGACTAGGCACTCAGATCATTACTTGATTGAGTTTTTTAAGCATAAAACATACTATTGTCATACCAACAAAACAAGTGTTGATCGTAACAACGATATTTTGTCCTACAATTTTATTTATTCTAAAGTTCTCTTGATTTACTCAAAAATCAAGAAACGAATTCACAAATTTAATAAGCTTCTAATGAAAACAGACCCTATCTCTCTCTGCTGAGATTAATGCATACTACTCCTCTCACATCGCAGTTCACAGAGTTTTCAACACATCCATTCTCATCCTAACAGCGAATTGTGTGATACACACACATACACAAATTAAATCTGTTTTATTTAACGATTTTTTTACGACTTATGTAAAACAAATTTCGCTTAAGCTATGGGAGACTGTATGGCCGTACGACTTAACGCACCAGTCTCCACTCTTACCAAGTGACCCAATTCGAGACTATAGTAATTTTTTTACACTTAATTTTTTTAATTTAATTCCACCACCAACCTGTGACGTCACAACTTAGCAAACAGTTATAGTCCACTTTTATCAATTTGTAAATATTAGAATATTTTAATAATGTGAAATAATAATTAGTTTGGCTACCTTATTTCTCTTATTTCTCTTTTTCTCTGGGGGAAAGGTCCCCCAGAGAAAAAGAGAAATTCCAAGATAGCGAACGGTGTCACGTGACCAAAATACTTCAATCCTATTGGTTCTTGGCGAGTAAGATATTTTCCTATTAACACCGACGAAAAACAAAAATTTTTTAAAAATCATGGAAGACGAAATCTTCAGTTCCTGATGACTTTTTTTAGTCACGGTTACGTATCATTTCGTGAAGCGTTTCCATCGACAAGTATATTTATAAATCGGCTTCAATTTGAGTAGTCACAGTCGACTGTTTGAATGTTAATGTGAAAAGCTTAGTATATCCTATCAATAATGATAATCGCATTAGTGTAAAATACATTTCCTAAATCGTTGAAAACAAAACTTTATTTTAAAAGGTGAGCATTTTAATTGTATGTAAAAAAATTTGATATTTTAGGTATCTTTATTAATCATCCAAATTTTTCAGTGAAATTTGGGCAATTAAAAACAGCACTAATAAACACAGTTTTTTGGCAGATGAAAGTTTTATTGTGTTCTAATGCTGAATTTAAAAAGCAGTCGGAATTTTTCCATCCCCCACAGTTTTTTGTAATAACATTTTTGAAGTACTGCTTTTCTGAAATTTTACGTATTTTTAGGGATAACTAATGTACATAGAATAATATATTAATATCAGAAAGTGGGGAACAAACATAACATCATGAAGGCAATGCTGTACGTGCGTAATTATTCATTTACTACAGGTTCTGACATGTCAACACAGAATAATCTTCTGAGTTATACAATTAACACATCAGACAGTGTTTCACGATTGTTGTGTATGCGCGTAGAGTAATTTCATTCTGCTTTGAGATTTACAGTTAAGCTGTGTCAAGTGTATTGTGTTACAGAATAAATTTGCCAAGGAATTGTATAAATTATCCGAATAACTTCTCTTACATGTCTAGGGAATTGTCTTTTAAAAGACCCAGGCAAAATTTGGCTTCACAAGTTAAAAAATGTTATGAAGTATATATCGGCTGTAAAATTGAGAATCAAGATAAGAACAGGCCCCTTAGATCTGATATTAAACCAGTGTGAAATGCCTGATAGACTGGGCTAAAGGTAATCAGGACATGAGTTTTGCCATACTGAGTTTCGGCTTGAACCACTAGACTATTTGTCACACTGTTACTTTTTTAATATTAAAACCAAAAAAAAAAAATCCCTTTCGGCATGCCGGAAAGCGGAGGTAGACTTCACCGGTGAAGTAGCGGATAAATAGAATTCCACCTTAAAGTTAAAAAAAAACTTCAAATTTACTCAATACAACAATGGTTGCTTGTGAAAAAAAGTTTCACATGTGTAGCTTACGACAAGCCTCATCTTAAAATTCCAGCAACATTTTGGTCATCCCTTGCCGTAAAGGTTGGTTATATCAAAAATTGTTTCAGATAAAAGTTTTAGGTAATGTTTAGAGGACTAACACCACTTTAAACCGATTCGATACTGTGCCTATTAAGATAGGTATGATTTTTTTTGTCTCCAAAACCCCATTTTTTTCCACCCTCTGGGCTAATTGTTGATGATATCCAAAAACTTTACTTAAATAAGTGTTAGGCTCTTATCGAAAGAATAGTAAGAACTTTAAACGAATTCGATGTTTTATTTAATAAGAAAGTTATAGAGATATTTTGTTTTTTTTTAAAAAGCCCCCCCTTCCATCCCATGGTCCGATTTTGGCCGTTAACGAACTCGACCGAGATTTTGTGACGAGTTATTTTTAAAGAACAATTTGAAAGTGATTGGCGCAAAATTCCGGCAGTTATCGTATTTACAAAAAAGTGAAATATATATATATATAAATTTTTGAGCTGACGGTGGTTTTGGAGTCTGGGAGGTGTGAAACACGAAGATATGTCGACGACATTTTTAGGAAGTTGAATCTTGATACCCATTAAAATAGGTAGCTTTCTTATGAAATCTACCTTTTTTTTTGTTTTCAGTCATTTGACTGGTTTGATGCAGCTCTCCAAGATTCCCTATCTAGTGCTAGTCGTTTCATTTCGGTATACCCCCTACACCCTACATCCCTAACATCTACCTAAAAACTGTTATTATACAAGCGTATATAAAAGAAAATGTGACAATTTGTATACCGCATCGGTCAAACAGGAAGATTTAATTTTTTTATAAAAAAAACTTAAGAAACATTCAGCTAAATACCGCATCTATAAAAAACTATTTACCAAACTTTGCATTTGGAAATCATAACTATAATTGTTTCACTAAAAACGATAAACCTCAACAATGTTACGACTGTACTAACACTTACTTGTAATTCTTCAGCTATAATCCGTCAAGTCTTCTTGATCGAGATAGTTATGCGAGTTTCAAGCAAACTTCAATCGGACGTCCAGAACGGTGCTCCTCAGCCAATAAAGTTTTTCAGTCTTTAAATGTTTCTACCCGACTGTAAAAATGTAAAACTTTCTGCGGTTTATAACATCTTTAACCTATTGTTTAATCATACGAGAGTAAATGTTAACCTGTTATTCATTTTCGGAGAGCAAAAACGGATCACTGCACACCGTCAGTTAATTCGCAAACTTCAAGAGAACACGCCATGAGATTATAAACTAAATAATTCTATTCAAACAGCTGATAAAAAATCATCACACAGTTACAGACTTATTTTTCTCTAAGTATCATAAACCTCTTACCGATTGTTTTGCCTCCTCAGCTATTTGTGTCTTCAATTATCGAATAACCCTCGTTTATAGTATCACTATACATTAATTAAATGATTTAAATAATAATTTGTTTTTTTATAAAATTAATTTGAGAAAAATTAGCCGTCTATCTTTTAACTCATCTTTTGTACGCAAAATTTTCTGATCTTTTCGGTTAAATTTGATTTATATATAAATTTATATGCGGGATTTGGTCGGTAAACGGAATTTTGACTCCCGTCGATAGCCCCAAAGAATCTTTATCTTATTTTTAATTATTTTTCGTTAAGTTCCTTTATTTTAATCGTAATTTTATTAAAGCATCAATAAGCTAATTATTTTATATTTTTATTTATAATACGAGCATACGAATGAAACGTTTGATATGATAATTTTATTATTTTATTCCTTGAAAAATTAATAAATTATTTTTAAATAAAATTTGTTATTCTTCATTTATTTTTTTCAAAAAAAAAGTAAGAAAAAATCAACCGCCACAATGAAGGAGTTACACTTAACTTAAAATGTAAGAGACAGTGACAGTGTGTATCACCGTACATAGTTGAAATTTATAATTTTATTAAATGAGAAATGCATCTTAAAAAAGGATATATTGAACCTTTATCATTTTAAAAATAAATTTCAGCCTATACAGACGAACATAAATCAATATACACCAGCAGATTAAGCGACGCTTCCGTGTACACTTAATTAATAAATCTTAATTGAAAAAATTAAGTACTCCGGGAATTATTCCCGGAGGCTAAACAGGAAATTACTCAGGTATTACTTTATATAGAGTAATACTCAGTTATTACTTCAGAGGATGAATGACGATGATATGTATGAGTATAAATGAAGTGTAGTCTTGTACAGTGTCAGTACGACCATTCCTGAGATGTATGGTTAATTTAAACCCAACCACCAAAGAACACCGGTATCCACGATCTAGTATTCAAATCCGTATTAAAGTAACTGCCTTTACTAGGACTTGAAAGCTGGAACTCTCGACTTCGAAATCAGCTGATTTGCGAAGACGCGTTCACCACTAGACCAACCCGATGGGTTTATAGTAATTATACTTTTCTTTCTTTTTCCTGTTTAGCCTCCGGTAACTACTGTTTAGATAATTCTTCAGAGGATGAATGAGGATGATATGTATGAGTGTAAATGAAGTGTAGTCTTGTACATTCTCAGTTCGACCAGTCCTGAGATGTGTGGTTAATTGAAACCCAACTTCTATAACCATACGTCTTATAAACTGGGATATTACAAAACTTAGTCATTCATACTTTATTCTGCTAAGCATTAAATTCCACGTTTAATTATATATTTAATTTTATTTTCGTTTATTCTATTAAGTCATCATGGTACTTAATTTTTAAGCCCGGAAGAGAAGTACTTAAATATTTCTTCATGGGACCCACCCGTTAAAATTAATTTGCGCTTAGCAAAGGAAGTTGTTATGTTTCTTTTACGTTACTAATGTTTTTTATTTATTGATTTTATTTTTAAACTCTGCTATTAAATTAGAAATTACACCAAGCGCTCGGTTTCCGACGTATGTCGGGGACCGATGCCGATCTATAACAAGCCAAACACGTTTCTTTATTCTACTCTTAATCTTTCTTTTACCAATCCTAAACTGCAGTTATTCTTCTTTACGAATTACTTTATAAATATCCGTTATTTTGACGGGTTTAGTTTTACTTTCCGTTTCCAAGAACAGAGGCAAATTTCTTCGATGCGGCCGGGGTAACGTTAAACTTGTAATATTTTTTAAAATATATTGTTTTTTGCTATTTAATATACAAAGAGGCAATATATACTTTTTCTCTGCGTTTTATTCAACGTTACCGCAGAGAAGCAAGTTCAAGTGAAGCACGGAATATTACTGAAATAAGGTACTAAAATTTTGCTATTTTTTTTTCTATGTTGTCTACGGTCATTCTATTAAAACCGTTGAACTCAGTCGTAACTTAAATAGAATCCATTTCTGTGCGATTAATTAATAATAAATATCATTATCACGATTTTTTTTTAATTATATCATTTTCACAACGTTAACTAATATGATCGTTTAACAATCCAAACGGTCATTTAGTTATAATTTTTTGTAAACGATTTTCCTTCTTATGTGTCTGTTATTACTCTTTTTTTTCACACTTTAAACGAATAACACAGCTATTCATTTTTTTTTTCAATTATACGTCGGTGTTTTATTACTGCGATATTTTGAAGGAAAAAATAAATAATATATCAACACGAAATTTAAAATGAGAAAAAAAAGAAAAGGTAAATAAAAAAAATAAAATCCAGTTTGTTTTGTTAATGACTTTAAATGAAGCTCATTTTTGCTCCGTAGGGAAGAACAGTATTTAAGTCGAAACGGTATGGTTCACTATATAGAACAAGCTTTCTTGTTCGGACAAATTACATATTTTGTTTTTATGACGGATCGACTGCGGGTGGTACAGAACTTTATGACGGTTAGCCCAGCCCGGCTATATTCAAATGTCATCTTCATCCTTAATCGGTTACCTTTATTTACATACGTCTTGCTCGCTGTCTCTTTCTCTAGCGTATTCATTATCTTTCTTTCTGTTTTTCTCTCTCTCGCTCACTTTTTGGTTCTGGCTCGCTAAGCTGGATTATTCAACATATTTCACTACATTAGATTAAGACTCGTTTCATTTCGATTTTTTTTTTTTCTTATTACACGTATCTGTATTTTTAATTAGACAACTATTTTGTTTCTACACGATAAATTTAAACAGCCAAACAAAAAGACGAGTGGGTAGTATCTAATCAAACTATTTCACCCGGTCACTCATATGTCGTAATATCTCAAACAGCTTTTCTTACTACGTAAACATTTTTTTTTTTTTTATTTAATAATGAAACGAATGACTTTTTTCATTAAAATTAAACGAATAATTTTTAATTAAATAGCAAAAATTATTTAAAACGTACGGTAAATTAATTCGTATACATCACTCTTCTTATGAATATCCATTACAAAAAAAAACTTCCGTTGTCTCGCATTTTGTACAAAATTTTACATTTTAATTTTGTGAATGGGTTTTATGTTTGTGTCGGTTAACTTTTACTATACAGCAAATTAAGATCGTATCCGGACGATGTCGGGTTTAAAATTTACCTTAAACAGTGACTCTGTTTACATTAATTTTTAAGAACAGAAGCGAATAAAATTTTACTAAAGTAATATTTTATTTTAGTAACTGATCCGTGAAATTTTTGCTTTTCAAAAGTTCTAATTATAATCGAAGGTAATGGTCGAAAACTCACTATTTTGAGCGTAAACTCTTCAGAAATTACCACCATCGTCAGACAGAGATGTCCGAAGAACATCATCTTAATATTAAATAATCTTACAATTTGTTTTATTTATCTTTACACGCGTGTGTTTAAAGCGTAATATATCACTTTACAATAACAATATTAGAACCCGAGGTATTTGTTTAATGATGCGATTTCCTTTCCCTAATTTAATTTAATAAAAATAATAATAAAATAAATAAAAGTACTATTTTTGTTGCTGTTTAAATCGATTTTACGTTCTTTTACAAAAAAGAAAATATATATAAAAATTTATCAGATTTGCTGTATAATAATCGATATTTCTTTATTTTCACGGACATGTTTGAACATGCTTCGGTCGACAGATTACCGTTTAATAAGCATTTTTATATTTCCAGTTATAGCTGTAACGCTGTTTCAGCAGCATAATTATAAAAGGTAAAGTAAGTGATCGGTCAAAATTGATATTTTGTAAATACCGATTCGACGATACAAAACCCCCTAGTCCAAAAAACAAAATCGGTTATAAAAATTTCTGAAAGACGTTCGAACAAAGCTACGTACACTCGCGTGTCGGTTTGAATTTTGTATCTCGATTACGATTGTACTAAACCAGTGGTTCCCAAACTTTTCCGAGTCGCGGCGCCCTTTTTCAATTAAATTTTTTCCATGGCCCTCTACCATACATAAAAGTATGTCTACTCGTAAGTAACAGATAAAAATAAACTCGTGTATCTTCATTATTTTTTTTACTTTATTAACGTTATAATTATAAATGTCTTGGTTGAATTAATTATGAAGCGTTTACAATATTTCACTGCGTCCCTGTGAAGAGGCCGCGGCGCACAGTTTGGGAATCACTAAATTAAACTATTACAATTGTATCGGTAATTTTAATTTCTCGGGAAATAATATATTAGTAAATTAAGTTCTGTTATTAAGAAATGTTATTACCTAGTATTTAATATTAAAACGCTGCAAATCTAGAAAAAAAAATTAGTTTAAGAAATAATATGCCGATACAGACAAGTAATGTCGCATAATGTGTAAACGTTACCGATTATGTCTAACGATTAGTAATTAAATGAATCGACAAACAGCAGTCGTCTAACTGAGCGATAATTTTCTTAAACTAAATTTAAGTTGATGCCAATAAAATTCACCGTTCTAAAATAAATTCGTATATTTTATTAAAATAAAATAAAATTCGTCGCATAGTAGAGTGGTAGAGTGCATTTCTGCCGGTGCCGCTTTTTGCTTTTCTAGATTCGCAATATTGTATCGCGTAAAGGATAAATTATAGCGGGAGTTTATTTATCTATATTGATTTTTATTTTAGTTTCGTATAAGATGAAAGAAATTAAATCCACGATAAAAAATAGAGATGAAGTAAATCGGCAAGCTCGGGAGATAATCAATAATGTATACGATTTCCTAAAAAAAAAGAAGCCGATAAGTTTGAAAAAGACGATCGTATCGCTTCGTAACAAAACTGTGAATAAAGTACGGTGGCTGTTTGTACGGTATCCCGAACTCAAGATCAGAGAGTAAGGAAACATAAAAAAATATATTAAAGAAATTACATCGTCGGAGGCTTCCTCTCCTTACGATCCTAGATGATCTCAATACGGGTGTAACGAAAAAGATCGTAAATCGATTTCATACGCGCTCAAGGAGTTAACGATCGCTAAAAAGTTGCAATTACGTTTGAAGATTCAATAAAATTCCCAGGAAGTAAAACCGGTTTAAAAAAAATAAAAATAACCGATTTTAAACCGACACGAAATTTCTTATCGAGAAGCAGGAAGAAAAATTTTTAATAAAATGGACGCGATCAAAAAATTCAGAAGAGATAACAGGCAGATCGTACACCTGAATGAAACATACATTTTGTTGAGTGGTACCTTAATTAAATCACAGGGTGATGCTTCAAGGAACGAATTAAAAACTCTAATCTCTAAAGGCGGTAGATTAATTATAATATACACTGTTGGAAAAATGGGATTTATTCCGAACGTTTTATTAAACTCGAAAATCACCGCAAAAGTCGGCGGCTATCACGACTCGTGATTTCAAAAAGTTACATAAAACGGCCGGAAAAAATATTAATTTAAAATCTTCCCGAAAATTTAAATAATTACGACTAACGTATCGTTTCTCGAAAGATTAAAAGAAATATTTATACTTAAACAATAAATCCAGGATTGGTCGCGTAAAAACTGTATTTCGTTCTCCTCCTCTGAGCGAAAGCTCAAAACCAACAAAATACAAATCGTATTTGTTAGATGTTGTTAACCCGTAAATAAAAACCAGACAAGAAGTGCTACTTTCATCCTCGTACCGTCCGCACTTGAACCCCGTTGAAATGCTGCGGTCTGACGTGAAATGTTATGTTGGCAACCGCAATGACAGTTTTGGCATCGGCAATATTAAACGGATACTCGAATATAAATTTGTTGAAAATACAAACCGCATCGGGAGACTTATCGAGAAAAGGTAGAAGATGAATACGTTAGATAAGAGAACGTAATCGATAATGCGAAAGAATTTTTTTATAATTTCTTTGGAAAATGATACACGAAAGTGAAAGTGACGAACAAGAAATTCAGAATTTAGCAATTTAGGCGGTGAGATTCGGAAGTTTTAGAATCTGTAATGTAATGTTTTTGTCTAATTCTACTTTTGTAAAACGTGAAGTATTTTATTTTTCTAAAGCTTAATTATTAATTCAGTTGAGATTTTTCAATGGACCATCAACATAAGAAGACTTCTTGATGAGGTAACTATATATTCTTTAAACTATTCTTTTACAAAATTTATCTATGATTAAGTAATAAGTACGAGTAAGTGTAATTAAAGAGATTAATTTCGAACCTATTTTATATTCAGTTATATTGATGTTTAAAACTATTTTTATAGTTGATAATAAACATTTACTACTTCTGCATAATGTACAATAGATAGCATAATAATTACAGTATTATAAAAAATTACGTAATTATATACGTACTTTGCTAAAACAACAGTAGAATGTCAGCTCGAACAGATTCCGTTGCTAGTAAGCTGAAATTTAGTGGCGATATTTATCCTTCAAAATTCTTCAATTTTTGGTTTTTTTTTTAATTCTTGCTAATAAAAAATAGTTGTTTTTTTTTTGTTTATCAAGATTTTATTTACAATCAGTTTTTACAAATATAAAAATCTATAAGTAAATGAGATAACAACAAAATTGACGTTAAAAGAGATAGTTTCCAGCGAAACTACTCGAGAAAACATTTTAAGATACAAGAGGACAAAACTGACATTGAAAATAAATATGTTGAGACATACAAAGAAAAAAAAATCATATTAAGTAAATTTGAAAGTAAGACAAGCGGAAAAATAATAAGATGTCATACGTAATCCCCTGGATCCGAAACATGCTGCCGATTTAATGGGCGAACATCTGTACCGTTATCTAGCAGGTTCAATGCAAGGTAGTTCTCATACCTGTTGAGACGTTGTTCGTAAAGCGCCGAATTTTATCCCGACCATATGGAATCTTCAGATAATCATGAATCTCGCCGTACCTTACGACCCATGAAGCATTTCAGATAATTAGTTTTGGAACCGCTGAATAATTTCGATGTTGCTTTTGCTTGTCGTTCCCCAGAGTTGAATACCATAGGTCCAAATTTGTTATAAAATTGCACTGTAGAGTAGAATTTTATTAGAAAGAGATAACTGGGACCGTCTTCCAAGTAACCAGTACAAGTGCCTTAGCTTGTTATTCAGCTGATTTCGTTTCTCATGGATTTGATGTTTCCACGTCAATCGACGATCCAAATATAAACCCAGATATCTTAAATTGTCTTTATGAGGAACAACATCGTTGTCCAGATGGACCAGAGGGCATGTCTTTCTTCTAATTGTAAATGTGACATGACTGAACTTCGCTGGATTAACTTTAATTTTCCACACAGTTAACGATTGATAAACTGTTTAACTTCAATTGCAATTTATATGAAGCTACGGTTGGATCATTGTTAACTGCTAAGATTGCAGAGTCGTCAACAAATGTAGCAATGGTAACATAACTAGAGGATGGTAAATCTGCTATGTAGATTGCGAACAGAATTGGTCTCAGTATAGAGCCTTGTGGAACACCAGCTTTGATATATAAAAATTTAGATAATTCGTCATAATGCTTGTTCTGGAAAATCCGATCTGATAAATAAATTTGTAGAATTAGATAAAAAGGTTGTGGTAATCTTAATTATTTCAGTTTATAAAATATTCCAGGAAGCTATACTTTGTCAAAAGCCTGCTGCTGCACATCCAAAAACGCGGCTGAAGAATAGTTTTTTTTCTTCTAAACATCAGGTGAGAATATTGACAATCCTATGAATTTGTACGAACTCATCTCATTTGGTGGTTTACCTGGTTTTGGTAGTATTATTATCTGTGACACCTTCCACTCATATGGATAAAAAGTTATTCGAAGGATGCCATAACATGGATGCATAATGAATAAAATGGCATTGTTTCAAGTAGCAATACGTAATAACTTCGTCATTAACACAACTTAGTGATTACTTTCGTTAGAAATCCAATCAGGTTTCAAAGTTGTTGAACAAGGAATTCAATATTTGTCGAAAGTTTATTTAATTTATTATCAGTCTCTAAATCACGTTTATCGTTTTCGTGTTTTCAACAGTAGCATAAGACCGAGGTTTGACGTGAGTAATTTTCTACGTCGCGAGGTTGATTTTTCCTAGCAAAGGGAAGGCACTGATATTTGAATCGATCGATTTATTAGATTTCGCCTAAATATCTTGATTTTTTCGAGTATTGATATGAACCTGTTGTTTTTGTTTCTTTCCAATGTATCTTTATAGACTCTGCATTCTTTGTAATTAGCAGAATGATCCGCTTGACAAAGAACAGAAATCGGTGGAAAACTTCTACCTTTTCTTGAACAGTCTGACGTTCTGTGGGCACCTGCACACCGCAGCGATATAGACGCATACAATTAATTTTTGTATGTTCAAGTTGTTGACAGCGCATACACTGTACACGTCTAGGCGTTTTTCTAGGTGTCTCAAAAGAAAACAACAATTAGCTATGTATTTCAAATTGAATATCTTTTTCTTGTTTTCTTGAGGATTTAAATTAACAAAAAATATTGATAACGGTTGTTTTGTACATATAACGTGAATTAACAATACTCCGAACTTTGTGCTCGTAACTCTTAATCTCACTTTTTATTAAACCAACAGGAACTGTAGCACTACTCGAAAAGCTCTCTCGTCTTTCCTTAAAAAGGTGTGTCCAGTTAAATTATATTCGCGAATCTTCTCCATGACTTTTTGGTATGCATCATTATCATTAAAATTTATTTTTAATTGTTTATTATTAACTACACGAATAGTAAGTCACTTTTGTGACAACGGTCTCAATAAATTCGTATAAAGAAACTTAAAATAACATATTGTTTTTGTACATGATTATTTTTAAACCGATGATACAGTAAAACCTTTTTTTTTAGTACTGTTTTGATTATTTGCTGAAATGATGTAATCAATTAGTACAAATCGATCTAATCATTACTCAGATAAGCCTTAAAGGACTTGAAGGAAAACTGAAAAAATTGTCTCGCTAATACTTATTTCAACGGATAAATTGCCTAGGTTTTCATGAATAACGTAAAATCTTATTTTATTATGTTATTTCCTAATTTACGTTACAACTAATGTTACAAATAATATATATATATATTTTAACAACACGCGTTAGAAACGAACTGACAAATTTATAATACAAATAAAGACGTTTTTTCGAAGCGAGAGAAAAATAAAACACATATAGCCCGTATAAAAAAGTAATTTTAAGAAAAATACGTGTAAATAAAGTTACACGATATATGAGCGTTATATAGAGTTCACGAGCGGCAGCAATGTTGTAGAATCATTTTGATAAAAATAATTCTATATTTAATTCTAAAACTCCAATGTCGTATTCAAAATCCATTTCTGTCGTAATAACTTTATGACGGTTGTTTCTTAACTAAAATACGCCGACTACATTTACTCGTAATATATTATACATTCCTATACATCGCCAGACAAAAGTTATTTAAATAAAGAACATTTTTGATCAAATAGTAATTCAAAGCGGTTGAGAATTAATAAAAATAAAAGTAAATATCTACGATCGCTTATATATCTCCTACAACATTCTTTAATTAAATTAATACTCGGGTCAGTTTTTTAACCGACCCATGGAGTATGGCCGAACGGTGTGTGGTACAGAAAGATGTAAACGTCATAAATCTTCGAATCGGGTGAGAAGCTGCCAGATAGCGAGAAACTTTTAATAACATTATTAAGTTATTCGGATCGAACGAGCGAAATTTTTAGTCGAAAAGTATATCGTTCCATCCCGGGTAAAGGTACCTTTTACCTCCCGAAGAATTTTAAGTGCTCTCCGCCCGTTAGAAAACTCGATGCGCACTCATTTTTACGGTAAATGGACATTTTCATAATATTCACAATTTTCTCTATTCTTTTACATTTCTATCTTTGTTAAAAAAAAAATAAAAAAATAATGTGCTATGATTTTAATTTTGCAAAAATGTGCTATGATTTTATATATTCTACCGTTGGTAATCGCCGCCGGTTTTCATAGGAGCGAATGCGCTCACTATCCTCAGCTTCAAAAAAAAAATAACTAGCTTTTTATTATTATCGGGCGAGACTTCTCACCCGATAATTTTATTATTTGCCTAAATTTACATCTAAAACTCCATTTATACACCTTTCATTAAAATAATCATTCGAATCGGCCTAGCGATTCCTGAGTTTCAAACGCTGAGTAGGTAGATGTACGTATGCACAATTAACAACACTGATAATCTAATTTTTATTCGAATACAAAATAAATAATATAACAATAGAAAATAAATAGAGGTTGTTCGCAACGTTAACATTTAAATAAAATTTGCGGTTGGGTGCGTCGTAGGAGAAGATAAAATGTACCTGAAATATTTAAGTCACTTCTTATTCTGAATAAATACTACACGGTACAAGTAAGGATACGCCAGTAATAATAAAAAATAGTATTTACTATAAAAAAAAATAAATAAATAACATTCATTCGACAGAAATAAATGTCAAGAGTTCGGACATTTATTTTTCCTTGTTTGCATAATTACATCGAATTTTAAAACGTTAAAGTTTCATTATTTATATAAAGAAATAATATGTTTCTCGTTTCAAAAAGAAAAAAAAATTATAAACATTTTTATCGGCAAAATATTTTTATTATAATTACTTGTTTCCCTTTATTTATTTTTATTATATTGTATCTGAAAATGCAAACGACTTCAAAAATTTTAATTAAAAAAGAAAAAAATTTATAAATAAAGTTACTTAGAAAGATATGTTGTTTAATGATTTTTAAATTGTAGGCGACTAAAAAAATTCAACAATAAAAGTGATTCCAAATTGCACGGCAATCTCTCCGAAAATATATAACCAAAAATTAAAAAAATGTTCATGTAAACATAGGTCAGAAAACGATTGTTTATCTAGTTTCGGCTCGCGAAACATTTATTGCTGCTTCTTGCTTCCTCTGTGAAATTATACCGTACTAAAACTTTTAGGGACAAATTGAGGGGTAAATTTAGTGCTTCCTTGCGGTTTTAGATCTAAGAAATTGAATAAAAGTGGTCCCAGATTTCTATCTTGGTTAGGTTTTTTAAAGCTTATGACTTTTCTAGTATGAAACAATGAGAGTAGGTCTAGATGAATGGTTTATCCGCAAATTTCACCCCGTCATTCTTTAATGTATATTTTTATTCATTTTTTACAAGCAAAATTATAAATTTTGCAACCTTTTACGGGCAAATTTTGTAGCCTTTTACAGGCAAAATTCACATACTTCGCACTCTTTCATACGCATAATTTTCAGGTTAATGATTCTTCAATGTATTTTCTTCAATATCCGAAAATATCTCGAAAAGAGTGCGTCCTAGAGCATTTTTGACCGAAAAATAATGCTATTTACGTATTACAGATCCCTAACACGGATAGGAATCATATAAGCCAAATTTGTTTAAATTAGAAAACTACCCGCACTTCACACGGGCTCTTTAATGCAAAGGATTCCCCATGGTCTGGTGATGACGTCAGGGAATTCCCCGCAGCAGCAGTTGTCAGTCATTCGTTCTAAATAAAGAATATCTCGTTTATTATGACATTAAATGAAATAATAATTAGTTGTTTTTATACGTATTGGTATACTTATATATATTAGTAAAAATTAATTGTCTTTTTTTATTTTTGGTTTTATAAAATTATATGATTTAAATTTAAGATGGATATTAATAATATAATAGGTATAGCGTTGAAATTTTGATCTCTATTTAATGTAAATTACAGTTTTTTTACGCATCGCAGTAATGTATTTAATAATATAAATACAACACTATACAATACTTTCTTCATTTATTATATAGATACCATGAATTGTAAACGTGTCTGTTTAGAGAATGATTATTAAACCACTAAAACAACGAACCAGATTAGTTATCTGTAACTCGAATTCATTCACAATTCTAGAAAAAGTCTTTAAAAATAATTTAATTATTTATTATTATAAGAATGTAGATGAAAAAATATAAATATTTATTTATTCTTAAACTATATAAGAAATTGCATTTTCAACATTTTAGAATCGCACGCGGCAACAAATGTTGTAAAATTTAATCTAGTATTGGAATGTACATATGAAAAAACACAATGCGACCAAATTCATAATCAAAAAATAGCTTTTAAAACTAAAAATATCCCCGTATATAATTGTAAATGATTTAGATCATAATAGACGAAGCGTTTGAAAAGCTACTGGTATTAATTGAAGAATCTGAATTTCAAGGTAACGGCAGCGGTTGGTCTTTAATCAGTACCGATTGTTTATCGTTGCATATAAATAAATTTAAGCCATTATGCGGTTCCTCATGTATAGATTTACCCGATAAAATAACACAAAGAAAAGCTGTGTGATTAATGTTAAAAATAATGATGCTTTCTGCTTTAAATGGGCTATTTTATCGAAATATTTAACCAGTCATGATTCACAACGGTTAGATAGACATTATAATATGTTACTGGATTCTCTCTAATCTCTGTTATGCTTGTTCACCAGCTACCACTTTCTCTAACCGGTCTATATATCTTCCTTAATATTTTATTTTCAAAAGTTATTAGTTTTCCTTCTTAATGTATCCTCCATCGCTATATTGAAAAGTATAGGTGACATATCATCTGACTCCTGTATTTATTTCAAAAGTCTTCATTAGCTCCTTTTCTACCCTAAACTTTCCTTTAGATTCTAATAAGTTTTTTGCCATTCTAATAAGTTTTTTGCTATATTTTATTGTTACATTTGTTTCCAAATTTCTGATCTTATCATATTGTCGTAAACTTTTTTAATATCCATGAAGAGCAAATTTACATTTAGTCATATTCCCAGTACTTAGCCACAATCTGTTTCAAAACAAAGATTTGTGTTTCGTTGATCTGCCTTGCATAAACCCAGCTTGGTGTGATCTCTAATTATCACGTCAATAAAAAATTTTTCCATGTATCTGGAATCATACACGGTGACATCATGTCTTTTAGATACATACAGTTTAGATGTACAGTTTACCAGTAAATGCAGGATAACTGTGAAACCAATATTTAACAAAAATGATCATTTATGTATATTCATTTAAAATTTGTTTAAATCAACTAAATTTTTTATTTATTCAAACACAGATAAATTGAAATACATTAATACAATTTTAAAATAACATTTCTTAAAGTCTAAATCATTGGAAATGTATTTAAAATAACAGTCTTTAAAAATGTAATGACAATTGGAATTGTATTACCTTTAATTTTGAGAATATGTTGGCAAACTTTTTCATTCATACGAGGCTTAATCAGTTTCTCTACACAAAAACCAACAATAATCACGCGTCATTCCCGAATCCCATCTTCCTTGGTACTGATGTGTTCCATGGTCAGAATATCCTAATGGAAACGCTATCCTTGCTCATCGCTGACAGAGCCCAAATTTTTGAGAAAAAAGTCTAGGTGGGAGTGTAGAAAAATGCATCTGTAGTTTTCTACTAGCTTATTAAAGCAAAAAACATATTTTTCATCTTTTCTGTTGCCTAAAAAAACCACCAATAACGTCTTTGAAAGAATTCCACGCAGGTAGTTCACGTTTGCTAAGTTTATCATCAAAAGATGAATCCTTAAGCAGTTTCTTGATTGCAGACCATTAAATATAGTCTCCTTGAGTTTACCATCACTTAGTTTAGGAAAACCTATTTTTGAATAATTAAATTCTGTTCGATCTTTGTCTAATGCCTTTACAAAGTTTTTCATGAGTCTGAGTTTTATGTGAAGTGGCGGCAGTATGATTTTACCAGTCTCAATTAATGATAAATGCTTTAAATTTTTTCACCAGCCACAAAGTTCTGCCATGATGGCCAGTTCTTTACTTGATAATGACTTTTTATATCTTGACTATCACAAAGACAAAGAAAACAATATTTCATAAACCCACCTTGTAAACCAGGAAGTAACGCAACAATTTTCAGATCACTACAAACTTACACATATGTCTATGTATTTTATTGCTTCTAATGTTAATGCCACTGTTTTGCACGTTTCTTTCATGTTGACTGCATGAGCTAATGGAATGGATGATTTTTTATTACCATTATGCAATAAAACTGCAACAAAAAACACTATTCTTTAGCAATATGCTGAATAAGACACTCTTTCATCAGGCCATCCACATTAGTACAAACACACAATGAATTTTCCATAGTAGAAAAAGTTGAAAGAGTTCTATTTTGTGTCCTAAACACAGTAACTTTTGTTTTTTCTACTAAATAATTCCACTGTTGCAGTCTAGACCTCGGAAGTTCAGCTTGCTGCTTCAATAACTTCAAATCAAAAATTAAATCATTAATTGAATTAAATTAATCATTAAATCATTAATTAGTTGAATTAAATGAGAAAATTTCTAATCAGATACAGGAAGAAGTTCTTCAACATCCTCTACATCTTCTGCTTCATTTTCAGATTGTTCTTCTAGCAATGTTGGATTAGATGGTGGCAAAAGTACAGGTAACTCCTCACCGTGTGGTACCGGCTTTAGAGCTGAGGATACATCTGCATATTTTATGAACTTTAAATTTTTGAATGAAAATCCAAATATATTTGTCATACAAAAATAGCAGTCTCTGAAGCAGTCCTTAGGTTCATGCCAAACCATTGGTACAGCAAACGGTATGGCTTGTCATTACTTGTTCAACCATTCAGTTAGAGTCACTGAGCATGATATGCAAATAACCTGAGGTGCCCAGCTTTCATCTTATCTCTGCGGGCATAATCAGAATAAAATTTATAAGCTGTTTTTATTGATTTCAGAAATAGTCTTTCTTTGAGATTTATATGTAAATTTACCACAGACATAACAACTGTCTGGATGATTTGAACCCTACAAACTTTAACAGAAACCATGTTGCAGCAAACAAAAATGAGAAAAATCACTTTTTTATTATAAAAAATTGATGAATGTACCATCAAAACACTAACAACTGAAACACAATGCACAGTATAGACAAATGAAGCTAGATTGAATAAGATTTAAGAATGAATAAGCTCTGTAGTCGACAACAACAGATGTCTCATACAGACATGTTTGTACGTGTCTACTTCTTGCGATACACGGAGTATATTTTGTTTTTCGTTAATCATGTATGCATATCATTTAAAAGTAAAATTTCAAAAACTATTTTTAACTGTAATCAGTAGTTGATCAAAATAAGTTTATTACTAAACATTTTTACAAATCTACGATTTACAAAAAACCTTTATGCGGTAACACCATTTCAGTGCATATTTGAAATCAGCACCCAAATTAGAATGAGAAAAGTTGTGTAATATGTTATTTACAAATTTTGTGTTGACAAGTGATTTTTTTTCACATGTACAGAAAAGTAAAAGTAAAAGTAGTTTTTCCTTCCAAGTAGAATTTTTGATCGTATTTTTGACAGTTCTTCGATTTTTTAACAGTTCCATTGGTATTGCATCTCCTCCAGGTGCTTTCCCATTCATAAAACTTTTCAGTGCATCTGCTACTTTCTCATATGTTGGTTCTGGTACGTCATATTCCTGATATCTTCCCCTATTTCCTTCTCCTCCCTTTCCCATAGTATGCTATCACTATTTAGTAAATTCCTCTAAATTGGAAACTATCAATTTCTCTTATTCATCTCCCTTACCCACGTCTCCTTCATTTGTATTTTCACCATTTAATAATGCAAAACAGTCTTGTATTTCAATTCTGAATTCATTTTATTTTATCTTTTACAAAGCTTATTTTTTTCTCTATTACCTTCTTTTCTTTTCTTTGTACTTCCTCTCTCTAAGTTTAGTTAAAACCAGGTAATGGTGCGTACCTCTCTGCACTTCAATGTTTACTTTACTCTAGTAAATCAGGACATGATCTATTTGATTACATGCATTTCCATCTGGTGATGTCCATGTTTGTTGATGGATCCTGATTACAGATCCACGTGGAAGATTCTGCCATGTGACAATTCGATTCCAGTCACCACACCACCCCCTCCATACCTAGCCCTGATATGCTTTAATGGAAGTCATCTTCTGAATAATATCTTCCACTCAACAGCTTGGCTTCCATCAGGATGTCACCGATTGGCTTCCACCCAGATAACTTGAACTCTCCAATACGCCTTCTGCAACTCGCTGAAGAACTAAATATTTCATGAAGTTCTCTGCAATTAACCATTCAGTCCGGCTTTTCCAGTTAACATTAAAATTTAAGTATAATCACTAAGCTACATAAGAGATTTAGCATTATCATTGGCACCAATAACAATAGAACTATGCTGTGAAAACTGAAGCATTTTCTCCCAAACCTCAAGATGACACTTAGCAGGATCCTGATACAGGAAATAAGAACTTACAACATACAGATGTAAGTTCTAAATATTAACCGTAACAACATGATGATTGTTAGAGAGCTGCTTCAAAAAGACAACTTATTTCTCTTCTGCACAAAACACCGGATATGATGTCGGAACCACAATAAAATCACTTCCATCCCACAAAACCGGACAGGTCATCAGATGTAATAAACGGATGCTGCAACAAAACAACATCTAGCGTACAATGTAAGGCCACTTTACCTAACTCAATTTGAACAATATAAGCACTCTGTGCATTCAGCTGACCAAAACTAACCATCAAAAGAATTAAAATACTTCTTGACAGCTATCAAATATGATCCACACTCCTTGCTATCAACAGAGTGCTTATAATTTATACAGTTTATACACCTTTCAAAATTTATACACAATGGAGGATCAGCCTTTTTGGAACAGTCCTCATACTTATGCCCCTCCTCAAAGCAGTGGACACAGAAAACAGGTAGATCACATAACTGTCTGCATGGTCATCCTGTGAATATCCGACATTACTTAAAACACCGCTGAATATTGACGTACTCCCTGACTCTGCAAAAAGCAAAATTGATGGTCTTCAACAATGAAGGACTCACCTCAAACACCTCGTGGTAGCCCTCTGCATCGTGCCTACCCGTTTTAAATAAAAACCGACAATCAGACTTAAATGCAGTCTCGTCCAACTGAGTATTCTGCTCTCTAATGAGAGATATCAACTCATCTTCAGAGCTAGATGCTGGTCAATATCGTAAACTATCATTCTCGGATGCCTCTTTCGGTTCTCATGTCGCTACCCGCGACCTTAAACGAGTCCGACTTAATTTTACTGTCTCTGTGTTACCAACCACCACAACAAGCTCCTTCTTAGTTTCTCTTATGTTTCGAATTGTCAGGTTCGACCTCTTTGATCAAAGAACAACTTGAAATACGTTCCTCACCATACTAGTTTTGACATGTTCCTCTTTCATATTAACGAACAGGACCTCCGGTAGCTTTCAAGACAAACTGGCCTCTCGCTTATTCCTAATAACATCTGCATAACGTTTCCGCTGAGCTTTAGGAGGCTCGGTAGCCGGAAAAGGAACAGTCTCTTAACCACCACTTCCTTCACCTGGACTGGCTTAGAAACCAACGCCTTCTGCCAATAAAGACAAAAAACTTTGAATTCTTTCTATTCAACCTTGCACTAGCCGAGGCTCATCAGGGATTCTCCAAAAAGGCCTTCAGCTGCTTAAACTGCTCAAAAAACCCCTCATCAAAGGGACGGAGCTACCAGGCTTACGTTTTTGATTTCAGAAAAACAACCACATCATCATCCTTTAGGTTGGAAGTCCCTGCCTGACTTTCTTCATCACCAGAAGAGGCTGACGAATCGTCAGTCCTTACCTCAGCCACCTCAACATCTCTACCCCGCTTGGGCTTGGTTTGCTTTATAGATTTGCCTTTCAACATTGCCGCCTGAAAAAAAAAAATCTAACGAAGCTCACTATCTGCTTTCTAACTCAAATGGGCGAACCTAAAAACGTGACAATTGCCTGCAGAAAGCTTCGAACAGCCGGAGGCCTATAAATCCTCAATTGCGAGTGCGGCTAAGAATAAACTCGCACTTGGGTGCTAGTTTAATCTTAGCCGCTGATGGATCGGCTGCGCAAGATCCAACACCAACTTGGCTGAATAGCAGTGACGCAATATCACAGATTATAACACGCACCCAAGTGGTGTAAGAAGACCAACTCAGGAATCTGAATAACAACTAGCTTTGAAGAGCCCCCGATGAGGCTGATTCACGTCCAAACCTAACCCAATTACTATTCGGCGAAGATGGTCTGTCCTTGTGAGCGAATTTTGTGCTTGCAATGTTAAAATTCAGTGAAGTGGCGAAACTTTTGTCTTATACCGTTATTATTTGAGCACTTTGCTGGCTACATCCTTTCAGATACTTTCTCTACCAATTTTAGTATTAGCACCCCCAAGCAGTACTTTTATGTCATAGTTTGGTAAATTTGTGACCACTCGTTCTAGTCGGACGTAAAAGGATTCTTTGTCTTCATCACTGATTTCTTTCGTAGGAGTGTAGAAATTTATTACTAACATATTTTTGAGTCTCCCTTTAAGTCTAATCACACACATTCTCTCACATAAAGCTTTAAAATTTATCTCAGATTGTCTTATTGCTTTATTTACTGCGAACCTTACTCCAGGGTTGTGTTTCCCATCCTTAGTCACTGTAATATATTTGGTAATTTTTGGTGTTTATTTTGCCACAGAATGGCCCATTTGGTTTTTTGCAGCGCTACTAGCTCCATTTTATATCATTTTAATTCTTCTCTCTTTATATCTACTTTTCCCGGCATTACCAGGGTTCTAATGTTCTACGTTTCTAATCTTAGATCTTTGTTTCTTATCTGCATTCTTTTACCAAAATTCCTATCCAGTTCTGAGGGTTGTTGACATTTCACAAGAGATAATCTTTTTCCAGAGTAAGGTTGTTAGCCTTTCGCCCAACCCACGACCTGGAGGACCAGTCATTTACAATTTAATGGCAGTTTTGGGTAGTCTAGTTTTAGCCTACCTCTCAGTGCCAAGCCCACCGAAGAAGCGTTTCCCATCCTGCATTACGGGGAAGTACCAGAATCGTCTTTAACAACAGCTTCACTTTCATAACCGCTGGATCAGGCAGTTAGTGACTTCCATTACCTAGTAGAGGACTCTCTACTCCGTGTCGCACATTTGCAGGACAATTTTATGACATTAAGGTTCAAATGCATCTTATCGCAATCATAGACGGCAGAGAATTAAACTCGTGTAAGTTAAGCCTTAAATACTGACTGAATAATATGGTTATCTGTTTATTGAAACTACTATCTCCAAACATAAATGGGTTCATCTTAGAATTGGAAACACTTTGAGTTAAAAGAGAAAACAATTCTGGTTTATTAAATCGATTCCCTTGGTGTTTACTTTTCTTGCTGTTGTTCTCAAGCTAGTTCTCGCTCACTCTCTCTTTCCCCTCTCTTCAGTAAGAATTAGATTTTTAGTGTTAAATTCAATTTATTTTTAATGAAAGTCTTCTTATTTGATTGTTATGTAAAGTAAAATGGGTTTTAAAAAATCTGTTCCTAAATAAATCATATATAGTTTAATATGCCGTTTAAAAATCCTCTCTATAAACAGAATATTTAAATTGGAAATGTTAAACAAAGAATATCCTACTGACTATTTGTAAAAGAAAGTGATTTGAGATGCCAGGTTTTTTTTATTTAATATTGATGGACTGAAAGCTTCAGGTTAGAATGTTCCCTTATTGAATTTCATTGTAAACATTTGAGATCTATTGAAATGAGAAGAACAATTGCAGTCTTTTATTTCTAAAGCCTTTTGTACATGATGTAGTAGAGTTTTATCAGGTACAGTTAAATAGTGAAAAAACCTTTTATTTACGTTTCTTTGTCTGAATGAAATAATGGTATTTGTTTAAAACCATTATAATGGATACTTATGAACAATGCATTTGTGTGCTTGTGTGTGTGTGTCCGCGCACGTGCGTGTGCGTTTGTAATGTATGTGTGTTTGCTTATAATTTAAATTATCCCACAACAACCATGAATTAATATTGAAGCTTACATGTTTAAAAAATGAGTAGAATTTTACGTAAAAACTCTCGTAATAACTATCAGAATACAAGCCCGTAATATTTTTAATAAATTCTTATTCTCACTAGTAATGTTTGCTGAGAAGTAGTGTTATAGAAAAGGCTTTGTATAAAAATCTTTTCTCATTACCGTGCATTTTCTTCGTTCACATTAATTATCGTCTTTTCTTTAGAATATTCAGAGCAACTTATTTTGTGATCGATACTACTATCTCATCAAAGTTTCTGTCTGTTTAAGAACATACTTTTATTTGTATTAGTATTTCTATTTTTTTTGTATTGTCGCGTGTTCGCAGCTCGATCAGGATGTTGATAGATTGGCAATTGAAAATGTTTATGTAATTATAATTTATTACTTTAAAAACATAAATAAAATAAGACAAATCAATAATAATAATGACAATAGTAATAATAATAAACGACAATAACTACAACTCACAATAATAATTAGAATATTAATGACAACAGCAAACAATAATAATAATAAATGTCAATAATAAACAAATAATAATCATAGTAATCACAACAACAACAATGATAATAATAATAAACAGTGATGGTATACAAAACAGAATTTAAAGTAATCGTCGCATACAAAACATAATTTAAAGTAATCGTCAAGATTTATTTACGGATAGTTAAATGTTGAAAACCAGAATTCAGTCCCGTTTACAAGAGACATTAGTATGACCGCTAATCTTAACACCTTTAACCACTAGTCTTGTACTAACAACTAATAATAGATAAGACAAGTATAAAGTTCTTTCACTGCAAATACCTTTTCTGTTCACAAATTCAACTACCCTAACAATTTACGAATGAAGTTTAGTACATGATCTCTTTCACTTATAGTCTAACAACAAGTCACCGAACCATTTCTTGTTTTCATGTACTGTCCACACTGAAATTATTTGTCACTTTAATCGCGTCGAACTTGTACGCACTAGGAATTCGCTTCTTCACTATCCTCCCCGCAGAATACTCTCGCTTCAAACTCGCATAATAAACTCGTTTAGATAGCTCTCTCAGAATGACTGTCAACTAGTTTTCCTCGGCGTATTTATATTCCTATCCTCTTTACTTGCAGGACCGGACCCATCTCGAAGCGCCAGAATGATTGTCCGCCCTCAAATTTTCCCATTAGAAACATTTTTTCTTTACAAAAAACCCAAATCGTTTGAAACTTATAAAAATGCTATCGATTAAAGATTTGAAAAAATTTTACATTCAATATATAACAGATTTTTTATTCATTTATTTTTTCTTGGTAATATCAGAATTTTAAGGAGAACAGCTGTAAAACTTCATAATCAATAATACATTTAACGGTAAGAAAATATTTTGTCATCTGCAATACAGGTTTTATTAATAATCAGATATGTTTTCTAATTTTAAAACTTTACTTTTTTTGTTGAAGATTTGTACGCTTGATTTATAATAAAGGTAACTTTACAAATAAATATTAAAATTTCAGGGTTACAAACTATTCGTGCGATAAACCGTGTATGCCGTCTTCGTTTGCGTATAATTACATTTCTGTGTTTGTAGATCATCATATTATTAGAGTATTTAGTTAGCTGTTCCGAGTTGTGACCAGCCGTAGGCCAGCATATTAAATAATATTGCAGTGAACGGAACAAAGCGTACGTTACTTCGGTTTGTTTTACTTATAGAACGATGCCATTTATGTAGAAAAATGAATCAGTGTGACCCCCCGCGTTAGGCTGAATATTATTACGAGTATTATTATATTAGTACGAGAGAAAAAGAGATTATATATTTGTGTTACAAATATAATTACAGTAATTAAATATACAGTGTTAATTAAATATAATTATGTATTACTAATATAATTACTATAATTTAGTTACAAATATATTTGTGTTAGCTTGACATTTTCATAAATTATTTTATTTTGTATACACTAACTAATTAAAATTTATTATTCACATTACAGCTATTCCGTAAACAGATTCCACTTAAAATAGGATTTATAATTAATGTAAAATTTATAAATAGAATAAAATAGCGAATAAAAAATTAATCATTAAAAGATGGATAAATACATTTTAAATTGATAATATATTATTTTATATATTAAAGCATTATTTCATGAGAAAGAGGTACATCTATTCGATACCTTACGTAGTTTGCATATTCTTCCTTATGACTGTGGGTTACTAGAATGTGTGATTTATGAGACGACAATCGAGTCATTTTCTATTAGATTAATGATCTAAACAGCCGATTCTCATGGTAAACGAATGAAGTTGTCGCTCGTAGTTTAACTATCGGGCCGATTTATTTTATACCTTTACCAAAAGTATGAACCGCACGCCTACCGAATAATGTGTATCCCATCTGTAACATTTTCATGTACGATCGAATAGAAAACATAGTTTTATAAATAGTTCAAATAGAAAACGTAGTTTTCTACAGCTAAATCATTGTCCGGCAAAAGATCATCTAACAAAGTACGTAGGATCTCAATTTTATACGAGATCACTCCTTGTGAAGAGAGCGAACAGAAGCATGTCCTTTTATTCGTTTACATTCTAGCAATCTGTAAACAATACGTAACAGGTCTTTGTTACCTTGTTCCTGAACAAAGAAACGCCAAGTATCACATTTGGCCTGCCTTACCTTGTGATAATAACAACATTTAAGCTACCTATAACTCAAAGCCAAATCTGCTCGTTGTTCGGGGTCACTCTCAGTTTGAGAGGACCTCCGTAAAAGGAGAACAGATGATTTCAGCTAAGTAAGTTCTCGCATTCACCAAGGGGCCACCCTCTCCCGACCCGAACTGCGAGAATGGAACGCTCAGCGACATCGATAAAAGTCGCCGATAACCGACATGCCAGGTCGTCAAGATCAAGACCATACAGAGCTTAGCCAAAAGAATTCCACGTTAACATTTGACTCACTTTCTCAGTCACCTTTAAACTTATCAACTTAAATTTTTTTATATTTAATTTGTTCCGTTTTACAACTTTTAACCCAGCCTTTTTTTGATTATCAATTTTTAAGTTAGAAAAATATGTATATTTCACAATGTTTTTCGCTCATTGAAAAAAATTTAAAAAAGTTCTAATTTTTTTAAAAACAAACAGGCAATCCCTTGTGACTATCTTTGTAATTTGCAGCTAAGAACACCTGGTAAACATTTCAACTCGATATCCTTATTGCTTACTGAGAAAAAGGGACATTTACGTGTAAAAATATGGTTTTCAGAAATCTGCGATTAAAATATTACATATATGTATGTTAAATTCACTTAATGCCTGCCAGCTGCATAAGAGGGTACATATCATCCTCACTCATCATCTGAAGTAATACCTGACGGTGAGTCCCGGAAGCTAAACAGGATAAAGGAATCTCCATAAGAGGAGCAGTCGGGATCTTCTTCTTTCTAACTCTAGTTTTAAATAACTAGAGAAACATTCCCCTTAATAAGAGTCAAATTTCCCGATTCAACAAAGAAATATTTTTGAACTAATAAAATTGCGAAAAACAAAATGATTACAAAAAAACAATAAAACAAAAAAAATCGACAAAATGCTCCCAGTGGCAAACATTTTTTCAAAAAATCATAAAAATTTTTCTAGCCCTCAAATTTTCATAAATAATTAAATTAAAGCTAAGATATTACGCAATCATTTGGCGCTAAAATTCAAAAATCGAATAAAATTCGATTTTTTTTTCATTCAGACTCCTCTTTATTACCTTTAAACGTTTTATTCCGTTCTATATTATCAAATACTTTCTTCATACGCATATATACGAGGAAATATATAACGCAGATACAGTACGTACGAGGAAACGGCTCTATTCTTTTTATATTCGCCTTCTAATTAATCGGAGGACCGAAGTACCCTCTGTTGTACCCGTGCTTTTTCCGAAACCAAACTGTTTCTTCACGCGATACTCCTTCTAGCGTGCTTTCTATTAGCCTGTAAAGCGTCCTGGAGAGTATTTGCTAAATTATTAAACGTATTTAACGAAAGTAGTTCGCATTTATTCAATTCATTTTCTTTTGTACAGTACGATGATCCCTTTTTCCGATTACCAGAGATAAGCGTCCGTCAAAAAATACAAAAAGTAATATAGTAAAGAGTCGTTTCGTATTTAAAAACCGATTTACCCCGGTTTATCAGAAACGTATCGTGCTTCTCTTGTGTCGTTTAAATAATTACATAGAGTTCGATAAACCCTTACGAACTGTACGCGCAACAAAATCAACGTTTTCATTTCATAGTAAAAAAATACCCTTAAAAAGATATTATGTTTGCAGTAATGAAATACCGTTAGCGTCCGTACACAAAAGACGTTTTCTCAACGTTTTAAGACGGATACATAAACGATAATCCACCTGTGAAGCAGTAGCTCTGAAAAGATTTACTAGAAAATATAAAAAGTGGTTTTTATTTTCTTTATTTTTTTATTATTTTTTTTATTTTTTTATTAAAATCTTTAACTGCATTTTTTCATGGCGATCTATGAATTTATTTTTTTAAGATCTACCTGTGAATTTTAGCGCTTGGAACGTTTGTTGACCGATAAATATTTTATTTGTCGTCTGTAAAGTAAGCGATAAGTAATAACTAAAAATATTTTTAATATCCCTTTAAAGGAAACGAAGCTTTAATAACGATTATTTTCTAAATCGAGGTAGGCTCAAAAGAGCTACTGTGCCTGGCCGTCCGACCGGGAATCAAAAGTATAAACCTCACTATTTCTTCTTTTTCTCTTTCATCGACTTCCTCCTTCTTCTACCGTCGCCGAGCGGTCTCGATTAAAACTCTGGGTTCGCTTTTCTCATCTCCCGTTTTCATCGTTTAAAATCCTCAGAGATTTTAATATGAAATACCCTGGTTGTAGCTACCGAACGTAAGTTCCCCGATTTAACAGACCCTCTTCTGTAACGCTACTGCTGAAATAAATAACGATCCCTACTTAGGAGTCGGAACTCATTCGTATCTTAGATATCGCAAACATAGCGTACCTGATTTTTTTATTTTTTAACTGTTGTTCGGCTTTGTCATTTTAATGCGAACGCTAATTAAACGTTTTAATTATTTATTTTAGTATAATATTGTAAAATACGGGCCGCCGATGTAAACTGAAATTAAAAGTTTTTCTCGATTTATAATACTCTATTGTTATTCGCATTTATTACTATTATTTCAAAGTTTTATGTCGTTATTATTTATAGCGTGTATTTTTTAGTACCGCAAATAAGCATACACGACGCATTATGAATAGAGGATTGTAACGATTTGGCCGTGATAGTTACAACAATATAACGTTTAAAAACGATTTTATTTGTTCGATTTTTTAATAAAAGCGAATCGACACTCTTCTTAACTGAATCCTAACTGCTATTCTCAGCCTCATATTTGTTATCGAATTTTTATTATTTTATTTCATTTAATCGAACAATATCTGACGATATCGTTTTCGATACAGAAGAAGAAATTTAACGGGGGTCGATCGGATAAATCTGAATTATTTGCCTACTCATTTAAAAGCGTATTCTATTATTATTAATCGATTAACACCTTCAGGCTTAATATTTTATTTTATTACCGTAGTCGCAACCCTATTAATTCGCGTAATAATTTTTTTTTTTTTTTCACTTTTCATTTGAACTAAAACCGACTAATTTACCTTCTTATTTTATTTAATTCCGTATTTTGTAACGCTGCTCTGATTAAGGGGTTTTCTAGAGTTTCATTTGATCCTTTCAGGAATCGGTGGAACGCTTAGTTTATGTTATCCGTGGAATAGCTTACCTATCGCTCCTGATCCTATGTACGTATTAAATACGTCACGATCCCGATAAAGTAATTATGAATTATGTTTTTGAAAATTTAAGAAGGTTTTATTTGTTAAATACGTCGGTAGTGCCGTGTAGTGAATCGTGAAAAATATCATTCTTGAACCTCTACCGGTTATCCTAAGTAAAGCGTTAGAGGTATATTTCTACAGAGAAGAAGCGCGTTACTTAAAAAATACAATATAGACCGATACAATGACTACGACATCACCGCCTACATACGGCGATGATGTCGGTGAAATCGGGTTTTGAAAGAATACTTAAGCGCGAATAAGTATCCTGCTCTTTGACGTTAAACTATTTTTTACTTACATCAGTCGAAGAAGTAAGATGATGGAACAACTACCGATGAGGTCACCCCGATCGAATCTGTGTTAACGATAACTAAGAGGTTTACGAACGACTATTTTAAAGGGGGGGATTGTGTGCCCCTTATCTAACCCGAATTAAACTGTGACGCGTTTTCTCAGTCATTCTTGTACGTATCGTCTTCAAAATTTCAGGGCTTCTTTTGTTGTTTTTACAAATTTTAACACAAGGACATTTAGATATCGCACTGTTCTTCAGACCTTCAAAGTAATAGGCCGGTACAAAGACGGTATGATTTCAAGAGAGAGAAATTTCTAGTCACCAGAAATGTATGAAAATTGTGGTAAATTAAAGCTAAAATATCAAGGTATGTAATGACATGAAAACAAAAATAAAGCGATTCTTTATTTATTTATATATATATATATATATATATATATATATATATATATATATATATATATATAAACACGATACAGACTCCCTTTATTCGGAGGATAAGGACTAATGACGTGTTCGTTGTAATAAAAAATTACTTCGATAGCGGACTTTCTAAGAAAACAGAAGGGCGAGATTGTTTTCTTTCTTACCGAATGTGTTCTTAACGCGTAAAAACGCTGAGCCCGCTGAAATAAAAATGATATTCGATCTCCCTAACTTCGATCGCCGCAGGATCCGGCTTTATAGCAGGCATCATTAATTTTATAGAAAGCGATTCTGATTGATGGATTTTAAAACATTTTTCTGCGTTTTATAGATCACAGCCGTATAAAAATACCGGAAAAATAATATTAAACAAAAGATAAAAATAACCTAACGTAAACATAGGCGAGGAACGGAAACTTGGGAAATTTAAGCATAAGTTTTGACAGATCGAAAACTGTTTATAACGAAAAGATATAAAAAGTTTTCATTCAGTATCGATAAAGTTTTGAAAAGTTTTGATCTGTATCGACAGATCGAAAAGAAGTGGATTTATACGCTAATTTTTAATCGATATAACTCTCAGTGTTTGTTTAAAAAAAATGAAAGCGCATGCACGCACACAAACACGAATGTTTACATGAATATGTTTGTTTTGTTTTTTATCGTGTAACGAATTGTATTCATAAGTTTATTAATTAATTCTGTAAAAAAAATGAAATTCCCTAATTATTAATTCAAAATTCATACCGGAGTCGAAATCGAATAAAAACATACGTGTATAGTCGGTATACGTATTTCATGTGATGTGACGGGCAAATAAAAGAGTAATACTAATAACAATAACAAAATTACAAGTATCGAAGTTAAAATGCAAAAGAATTAATAAAAAAAAAGAGAGGCGTCCCATTGTCATTGCCAGTTAGAGGTGTGCCTGTTGTTTACCATCTTCTTCTTCTTGACTCTTTTGGTCTTGTCTGAATATAAATGTAAATCTTAATTTCGATTCAAACGCATGATAATTTTGTATGTCAAATATATTACCGTACGTCTTATATTATGTGCGAAGGTTTGAAAGAGCTTTAAACGGTAATAGGGAAGGCTTTAAGTTCATGTACTATGTTATAGAGAATTTAAAAGGTGTGTTCGGTATATCTGTGCACTTATGCATTAAATTAGACTTATCCATTGATGGGTTCATTCCCGGAAATTTCATTTAGGGACATATTCCCGTGAATTAATTATTTTTAATGGGAATTTATATTTCACACCCTCCCCTTTCCTCTAAAATATATACTAATAAAATATAGCACTTACTATACAAAATACAAATACTAATATACAAATACACTTATACTAATACAACTTATACATTTACACTAATATAAAAATTCACTTTTATATCACTGTATGCCTTTGCCGCTGACTCGTAAAGGGCGTATTTGTATTAGTCAAATTATAATGCGACCAGGTATGTTACTCTAATCCTCATATTTAAAATGACGTATGAATATATGACGTATGATATTTAATATTTAAAAAGACGTATGAATCGCTTTAATAACTATAATTACTACAATATTTTAACGTTAATTACGAAGTTTCTGTTGCAAGTTCTGTTTCTGTTCCTTTCCTTTTATCCTGTTCCTCTTACTTCCAGCAATAGTAACCCAGAAAGATCTTACCGAAGATAGTTTATCAGAAGAACCCTCACATGGTGGATCATGATCCACCCAGAATCTCGTCTGGAGTTTGGGTCTCCATCTCGGCGAAAATCTTCACTCCTTCCACACAACTGGAACATTTAATGCTGGTAGCAGCTCGCCTGAGTTCCATGTTTTCCCTCTTTATAATAAGGATTACACTTTGCATGGCAGCCTCTCTCTATCTCTTTTCCTGCTTAGCCTCCGGTAACTACCGTTTAGATAATACTTCAGATGATGAATGAGGATGATATGTATGAGTGTAAATGAAGTGTAGTCTTGTACATTCTCAGTTCGACCATTCCTGAGATGTGTGGGTAATTGAAACCCAACCACCAAAGAACACCGGTATCCATGATCTGGTATTCAAATCCGTGTAAAAATAACTGGCCTTACTAGGACTTGAACGCTGGAACTCTCGGCTTCCAAATCAGTTGATTTGGGAAGACGCGTTCACCACTAGACCAAACCGGTGGGTTTGCATGGCAGCCTAGACTAGACGAAACAATCAACCTTAGTGTGTAGGCGGGAATCAAATCCAGAGCTCTTTCTAATTTCAAATTAATAGATTCATAAATTTCAACAGCCATCTTCACAGACGCCATCGCGCATGCTTTTCTTTAAATTTTCTTTTTCTCTCTTTTTTTATATTTAGTAGCCTGGTTAGCCTTAGTTCTAGTACTTCTAACCAAAGAATTGACTGCTGTACCGTGGTGATTATTTACGTTTCGATGCTTAAATTTCGATTTGCCATTCACAAGTAAGAAATCGAGATCCTCCTTGGCAACGTTAGCACCATGAAGATGAAAATAAAACTCACATTATTTTCCAAATTATGCGCTTTTGTTTATCATAAATTCATGCATTGTATGATCCGCATCTATCTGTGACATCCTAATAAAATTATAGTAAGAACAGAATTATAATTAGAACAGAAAACCGGGGGAAATATTTTACTAGTCGAAAACTACTTTAACTACTAGTCGAAAATATTTTAACACGAAAACAAAACGTTTCTAGACCTATGTTTATATGAACCTTTTTCATTATTTTCACCACAGAACATGTCCTGAAAATGTCTCCGTTTCTTCGTGGAACTCTCTGTGCATATCTGAAACAGAAAATTTCAAACAAAATAAAGCTGATAAAAACAGATAAAGCTTGTGATCCAGATGTCCTGTCTTAGTTGATAAAATACTAGAACATTTATGTAACCCGTTGATATACACATCTTCAATTTATTGAGAAAGGTATGTATTCTAAAGAATTAAAACACCCCATAATTGTACCGATTTACAAAAATAAAGGTGAAAAATGTGATTGAAGTAATTACCAATTATTTTTATTACGTATATTTAATAAAAATGTTGAAAAATGCCTTTACGACAGATTATATTCTTTTATAATAAAATAAGAAATTCTCTCGAATCGCAATTAGATTTTAGAGCAAAATCGAACAAGATGCTATTTCTAAATTAATCTAAAAAATCGATACTTACACGCTTACAGTCTTTCTAGATCTCCAAAAAGCATTTGATACAGTCGACTTCTCAGTATTAATGGATATACTGGAAAGAATAAGTGTTAGAGGAATTTTGGAATTTATTTAATTCTTTTTAAACGAAAGATATTGTAATACTAGAATTTAAAATAATGTATCAAAATTGGAAAAATAACCTGCGGAACTCAACAGCGATCCTGTTTAAGCCCATTATTATTTTATATAATTTTTTTTTTCTTCAGTCATTTGACTGGTTTGATGCAGCTCTCCAAGATTCCCTATCTAGTACTAGTCGTTTCATTTCAATACACCCCCCGACATCCTACATCCCTAACAATTTGTTTTACATATTCCAAACGCTGCCTGTCTGCACAATTTTTTCCCTGAAGTTGCTAAAAGATGTAACTAATTGGAAGAAAAGAACACAAAATTAATCCAAGACATGTCGCAATTGCTACATGAATTACATTACCTACAGCAACAAACGAGAATAAATAATATCCAAGTGTAAGTTGAACAAATTAAAACCATTTGGACATTAATATATAAAAAAAAAAAACCATTAAGAACTGAAAAGTGAAACAGTAAAACACTAAAAGGTAAAACTTGAGCACTACATGAAGATCTAACAATATATTATTAATAATAATAATAATTTTGATTTTTCTACGTTACATTTTTTGGCAGTGATGCTTACATTTGTAAATTCAACTAAGAAGAATATGTTTTATAACAAGTCGGAATCTTTCATAAATTATTTTGTATTTTTATTGCAAAACAGAAGTGCGGAACTTGGAGGGGAAAAAATAAATAAAGTTAAAAAAAAATTCTACCATTTTTATTCGAGAAAGCATTTTTTGTTTTCGTTGATATTCCCTGATATACGATCAAGAGATATTTTGAAATACTATAAGATAATATAATGTCTTAGACCGGTCATAACAAAACTTCATAAGCCTTCCGTTCGGAAGCAAGAAAACGTGAAAGTATCCCGTTTGGTTTCATTCCGCTATAAGATTTTGTACCGTCTGTCTTTTTTTTCTGTTCGCTTTTTCCGTAATAAAAATTTCACACCAATCCCGTTATGATAATGGTAGTACCCCGTCTGTGGAGTATTTATTACAGACAGTTTGAGCAAAAAAGGAGTCGTAGAAGGGTAAATGTACGCGCATAGTATAAGCGGGAAATAGCGGGTTATAAATTTCACCAGAATTAGGTGCGTTTCCTACTCATCGCCTTCAAACCGTTCTGTAGGGAATAGTACGGCAGCAAACTCCCTGTAAAATAAGCGGCTCAAAACTTCTTTCTTGTCTTAAACCTTCGCATTCGTATTTTTTTTAAATTTCTGTTGTGTCAAGTCCTCTCGTAAAGTTCGTAAAAAATGGATATATTAATTCTAAAGAATTAATGATTTCTTCATTCGTAGTTTGGAATTCATTATTTTTTGATTAAAAGTTATTCATTTATGAATTAGTTTTTATTTAATCATTAAGTTTATCTGGTAATCAATTTTTCAACATTTACCAGCAAAGAAGTAGGTACCTTATTATTGGTTTTTCGTATGATTTATAATGCTGTGTTTATTGGTACGTTTTTTCAATGCTGGAGAAACCTAAAACTCATATTTTTTAAAAAGAACAGACGATTTCAGACCTAATGCTTTGGGTCTGTAACACTATATTCCAACATAACCTAAAAATACCCTAACATAATCTTAGAAAAACACATTTTTAATCATAACTTCAACACCAGCCAACCAATTTTTATTTTATTTATATCAAATAACTTGTCATTCAGAGAGCCTTCCAATGACGTGGTACAAGCTATATCGTCTCACTTAAAAAAATAAGTTTTCAACCCTTGAAAATTTAGAAAGAATTTAAGGGCGAAATTTTGTGTTGGTAATTTTAAAGATAATTTTCACAGAATATGATTATTTTAACTGGTTTAACAAGTTATATCACATAATTTTATAATTAGTTTTGTTGAACTGAAATTTAAAAAACCTACTACCCCAAATTGTTTTTCGCAACTACCGAGGGAAAGGGTGGGCGGATTTTAATTCTCTTTTAACCAAAATCCATTATTTTTTTCTGGTTATCAATTAATATAATTAAACGTTACCGTTGCCATTTAAGATTTTTTAGTTGGGGTAGGTGTATTGGTGATGGTGGGTTCCACCCCTTTGGAAATAATTTTTTTTAAATTCTCCACAAAAATGGTATACATGCCTGCAAACAGAAATACGATGGGAATGATAGCTGTTTAATAATAAGTGTGGTAACTTTTCTGTATATTACAATATATAATTTTAAATAATTGTGATAAGTAATTAGCTAACTTATTGGCTCAAATAAGGAGTACATAAAGCTATTACCGAAAACAGCCAGTCGAAGCAGTTGTGACTAATGCTAACAATACAAAATCATTATACATACAACCTATCGCTTACACTAACCAACAAAAAACTGCAGATCTTCTCTTTTAAATATTCTTCTCACAGGAGCTGATGCTGACAAAAGATTTTCTCGTCTCGCACCCGTAAGAATGCCAGTTTATTTTTCACCTTGAGATCTTTCACTGCTCCTAAGACAGTTTTGTAATAAGGAGATAGATGTTCGTTAATATAAAAGTTATTATCCTTCAGTCCTGGGTTGATTTCCGTTGCTTTAAACTTTTTGTTTTCTTCGTAACTAAGGTTCATGTATTTTTAACTTTTCTAAACACTAAGTTGCCGATAAGAAAGCTCGAATTCTTAGCATTTGGAACCATGTGCATAGCTGACACTTCTTCGTTTTTCAAATCTATTTGAGTGGCATGAGCGACAGATTCCAAGATGTTGCGTATGTCTTCACCCTCAGTCTCTGGAACGTCGGATATTGCGGTATTGTTTATTCTGGTTTGTTGCTGAAGGTAATGTAATTCATGTTGCAATTGCGACATATCTTGAATTAATTCTGCGTTCTTTTCTTCCAATTAGTTTCATTTTTTAGCAACTTCATTATTTTCAACGGATTATTTATTTGCATTTTTGTTTCTTCAGAGGTTTTGTTCTGTATTTCAATTTGGACAGAGAGATCTTAGAGCTTTTTGTTGAATAAAGAAGTAGTTCATCACGAAAATTTGAAAGCGAAGTAAAAATTTTATTAAAATCCGAATCCTGTTTACTGAATTGACCTTCCTATACAATAACACATCCATCAAACTTCCACATCGATCTAGTTTTGGGATTCTTCCTTTTGAATTTTTCCAGTGTTTCTAGTCTGTTATACAAAGCATGGAACGAATTCTTGCATTCACTGCACTTAATAGCTTCAGTTTTGTTAACAAATACCATTTTACATTTAACACTCTGTATATTTAGCTGGCGAAGATATCAATGACGAATGCAAAGTAAATAACAGTAAACTTTTTATAGTATGGATATTTGTAATTAAGAGAGTTAAAAATAATTTAGCTATAACCAAAGTAGTACTTCAGTACAGTTGTTTTATTAAAAATATATATATATATGTATCTGAAAAAAAGATTTATTTTTCTTTTCGTAGTAGAATCTATTTGAAAAAGGTAGATTACTATTACATATTTTTTCTTATTATTGCTTTTTCTGTAATCAAGGTCAATCACTAACGTGCCTTTAGTATTGTCCGCAATTTATTATATTTATGCAATTTTGTTTTGTACGGTTCCCTTTTAATAAAGGCTAATTAATTACAGTGATAATATTACGTTAGTTGTTCCTCAAAATGTTCACCTTCATTGACAATGCACATTTCAGCATGACAATTTACGATCTGTACTCATAACGGGAAGTTCATTTTCATTGTAAAATGTAATGCAATATTGTAAAATGCGGCAACGATCTGCATAAATGTCTCGCTTTCGCCTCTAAATACGAGTATATTGATTAATTAATAGAATTAGTGAGAATTATCTTTGGAAATTTGTATATTTGATTCTTTGAACAAGAAGTGATTAAAATCATTCCCCTCCACAGTTATTACTTGTATTGAAGAGGTGGCAACAGGTAAGAAAAAATATAGTAAGCTTGATAACTGTGATCATTGTCTCTTAATCTGAAGTCATCTAACATTCCTTTTCAATTTTTCATATAAGATTGCATCTACAGCCACTTTTTCTGCTCAATAATTTGTGTCCGTAGAGTTTTAAAATAGCATTATTGACCTAACATTAGAACAGAATCTCGGCGAAATCTTTCGCCAGCCAAAACTCGAAAACAAAGCATTTCCAGATCCATAAACGTTTTTTTTTGTTTTTTTTTTCATTATTCTATTGAAAGGAATACTCCTATGAAGCATGACAGAACTGCTTTGTTAAACAACACGCGCGCGCGCGAAATATCATATTAAAGCGTAACTGATTTCAAGAATTTGAAAAGTTTAACAGTTTTCACCACATCGTAATCCAAAACAACGACTATTCTGTGCGCTATTTTAAACTTATGATACGATGTCGTACAACTTTATGCGGCATCGAATGTTCATTATGTGTATGTACACGATCAAGTAGGTTGTGACAGGGTATTAACCGAGGGGCTTATCAGAGCATTCCGATATATCGATGTAAGAAATTCGTGAGTCGTCTAATGTACCTTTCGCGACGGCTATCTCGGATTGACTGTTTCCACGGTGATATTAACTTAATTGAAGCGAAGCCTATTTTCCATAACGGACGTCCGCTAGCGCTACTGCACTGTTCTCAACCCGAATTTCACATAACATGTAAAATCGAATCGGATCGCTCGTTTCGTGAAGGTCGGCCGGGAATAAGCCACCTCGACCGCATTACCTGCGTCATCCGCAATTCGTACGAGGTCAGGAATCCGACAAAAAACTGAGACTTGTATCGCGTTGGGTAAGATCACAGATGTTCTTTATGTAAGAAGAATATACATACAGTATAATTGAGGCTCACTAAGCTAGTCTAGCGGTAAACTTGTCGCAAATCACTTATTTAACAGCTGACTTTTGAAGTCGAAGGTTCTGACGTTCAATCCTAGTTAACAGTTAGCTACTTTTATACGAATTTGAATACTAAATAGTGGATATCGGTGTACTTTGGTCTTCGGAACAATTAACCACACATCTCAAGAATGGTCGGCCTGAGTCTGTACAAGAATACACTTCATTTGATTATCATATATACGAATATCATCCTCAACTCATTTGCCCAAAATAAAAGTAATAACAGTAATAATAAGATTCTAAATGAGAATATCCTCCTTTTTGAAAAATTGGTTAAAAGAATTTTTAGACGTTTCTCAAATCAACGAACTATGTTAAAAGTACAGTCTTTTTTTCTTATTTATGTATTTTGCTAACAAAAAAAAAATTGTTAATTACAATCATGATAGTATTCGTTATTGGAATAGTAGAACTTTTTATTATATATTTGAAAGAGGGTTCAATAAAGTTTGTTTCAAAATAGTTATAGCAGAAGGGTATTCTACCGTTATTTTTTATAACGTAATAAGTACATCATACGTTTTCCTCCGCTCGGATTTCCGGAACCAAAATGCAACTTTTAATATACAAATTCCATTTGAGGGCTTCAGCCTACTACTGGTCGAAGGGGGAGTAAACAATAGGTCTATGGTAGATTAAGAAAACAGTATTTTGTATCGCTATTATACTTGTCTGATATGACCGACTGAATTTTATTACTTAGAGGCGGAAAGATACGTAATTTGCTATTTCACTTAATGAAGTGCCTTACGGTAACAGAGTTGTTTGTTGCCATATAAATATTATTATAAATATATTTTTGCGTATTTGTTTGACTAACGTAATTTATTTCTATTTTATGATACCGTCACGTAAAACGGTTACATTTTTTCAAAAGTTTTCTCTTTAATAAAATTATTAAACATTTTTTACTATACTTTTAAGACAATATTTTACAATTTCGCGAAATATTAAAAATAATTGTAGGCTATCTACTTTCCGGATAGCGATCGATTTAAAATTAACAATGTTCAGTCATGACTACCAGCAGTGCCTTTACAGATCGCATGTAGGGTAAAAAAAATTTCATAAAATTGTAAAACGCAAATATATTTCAACGATTTTGTTAGTTTATTTTTTAAATAAGGGTATTTTTTAGGTGTTGAATCAGTTTTCAAATAGTAGCCGATACGTAAAACGCTGTAAACTATTAAATATTTTTCAAAAAAATTTGAAAAAAATTGAAGGTTCTAACAATATATAAAAAATAACGTATTTACTTTAATATAAACAAACTGTCTGTTCATTGAAGTGAACCGACATTAGGACCCCTCTGAAATTGTAAAAGCCACAACTAAATTTAAACTGGGAATTTCATTTATTTTTCTGTTGGCATTAAAAATATTAATGGTATTGGATGTCGCTTCCATTTTTCTAATATGGAGGCCAACTTTTAAAAAAAAACAGAAAAAGAAAAGGAAAATTCCAGTTTTTCCAGCTTTTAGTAAAAACCATTATTTTAAGACGTTTTTATTCGTGAGCATATTTTCTTTAATAAAACCATTCCGGAGCTAACGGAGGGATATTCATTAATCGAATCGAATATTAGATATTACTTAAAGTTGTTAAATCCAGGTATAAAGCAGATTTTTGTCTTTAAAATTATAATACTATTCTAGCTATCGGATTCTGACCTGTGAATTAAGTCGAATCTCTAAAATTTGTATTATTTTTTCTCTCTTTCCTCACTCAGAATTATATATTCTTTATAAATCTTGTTATTAGTTATTAGTATGTATCGGCAATTTAACAAAATTAATGTAAGACAATTTTTTTAAAATCGTATTTTTTTGGCTCTGCAACAATTGTTTAGAAAACGATTAAATATATACCGTTTTGGGAATTGTTTTATTCAGTTTTCAGGTAAAAAAAATAAAAGATTATCCTTAATTTGGGCCCTAAGGATTTCTGTGTGGCTTTAGTTTACCGTTGGAATATCATTTCGTTTTCAGACGAAAACGAAATCTAGAGCATTTTCAGACGTATATTTTAAAGGAATTTCTTATATTAATTTCCAAAATCAGCCCCCAAATAAATTTCGTGCAATCCTTAATCACCGTGTGTGTGTATATGTATGTGTGTGCGCGCGCTCGCGCCCGTGTGTAATTTTCATTCGTTTTCTTCTTACATTGTTTCAATTTAATTCACATATATTTAGAGATCTTTAGTGGTCTTGTCGAAACGATTACTTTGTGAATGAATGTTTCAAGACGGAACAATACCAAATAAAATATGTCGTAATTTAAAACGACTAGTTAATTAAAAATTATTTACCGCCGTTTATTAAGTTTCCTTCTTGAGATATCTTCGTTATATAATTATAATTTTGGGTACAATTATGATAAATTAAATTAATTTATAAACTAACAAACATATTTAAGACGGATCGTCAGAATATATTCAACGCGTCATAATCAAATATAGCTGTAAGGATTGTACCGGGGAGTAAGTCGAGGGGGTTTATACAAGAGAGGAAAGGAACTGGTGTAAGATACTTACTGTATGTCATTGTCTATGTTAATTAACAGCGGAATTACTTGTTGTGAAAATAAATTGAGGAGTTTCTAAACGGAGGAGGAGGTTGAAAGCGAGGGGAAGTCAATGGCGGTGGCGGTGAGGTGTAATTCACAAATGAAGTGCGCGCGTGGTGTAAGATAACGGCCTCTTTCTCCTCCTTCCCGTTTTCTCATCCACTCCTCTTCTCAATCTGGTATCGTACAAAGAGGTTGCGTAACTGAAACCCGTCTTGAATATTAATCCCAAAGCTGGCAGATCCTTGTACTGTAGTACGTAGTCTGCTAAATCGTATTGTTGTGTATTATTATAGTACGCATATATGAGGTGAGGCCGCCTCGCTAGACTAAAGTCTCCAAACAATTAGCTGATTCCAACCCTCTTTTCCCTCTCCATAACCTAAAAGACACGTCGACATAACAGTCAGTGCTTTCTGCTGTGTAAAAGAGGAAAATGTTCGGTGACTCTATGAATAAAACCGTCTTGCTATTTTATACGACATTAACAAATTAATATTAACTTACTTATCGTTTTGAACTGAATATTACACCGTTAACTGTATCGTGGTTAAGTTATATAAAAAAACAAATTATACAATTTTCGAAAGATTTTAATTTTCTCGATAATTTATTTTAAGTTGCAAACTTTTCTCGATTAAATTCAATCTGCAATTCACGTAGGCGAGTAAAATATTTAAAACAAAATGCGTCAAATATGTTTTTTGCGACTTCGATAAAATTCTAATACAGTGTAAAACAAAGCAATAAAATTTTCAGTAGTCCGGCCGACAAAAGACCGCAAGAGTTTGCCGGAATACCGACAGCTCGTTCTATTGACTACAGAAATGCAGTAGTAATTTCTAGGTGTTTTGTTAAACGCAAATTCTCGCCAAAAGATTAAATCGATTCGTCTGCTGCTGAATAAAAATATTTTGTTTCGCTTCGAAATATTTTAGTAAAACATAGTATGTTATTAAAAATTTGAGTCGTTTTTATAAATGGGCTTAAAACTTTGTCGGAAATAATGTGTAATTGTTTTACCCTGTCACGATCGCATTAGGACAGAAGGACGACGTTTTAAATACTTACTTTGATTTATATTGAGCATATAAATAGTAAAGATTCTTTCATTTTGCTAAATTTTTGTTTATTACCCGCTCTCTTGTTAGTTATTGGAGAAGCTGGTTCTCTGCCACTCTTATATTAAGTACAGCGTTAGTTCAAGTTTAGTGATCGTTACTTGTCGTTTCACTCTATTACTTTTCTTATTTTTATCTAGGCGCAGGTTACTTACTTTTTTTACATGTAATTTTTTTTTGCAATTTTTTTAACTTACGTGCGACTATTTTTATTTTGTAATCCTTTACACATTTTAAATAAAATTAGAATTTTAAATTAATTAAAATCGATTAACCGGAAAATGAAATTCTCTTGTGCATATCATAAGTGGTTATTTCGACGCTTTTATCGTTGCTTCTATCAGAAAAAGTATTAATGCTTGACTTAAGAGAATACAGTATTTATTTGAGTATGGAATATACAAGTGTAATATATACGTGGATATTGTATACTATGTACTACAGTAAATAGAAAAAAAAGGACGGCCGTATATAATCTCTCTCTTTCGCTTTCTTGATGTGTGTGTGTGTGTGTGTGTGTGTGTGTGTGTGTGTGTGTGTGTGTGTGTGTGTGTGTGTGTGTGTGTGTGTGTGCGTGTGCGTGTGCGTGTGCGTGTGTTGTGAAATGTTGACCAAGTAATAGTAACTGTATGCTGAAAGTGTTGTCGGACAAATAGAGTCCTCGTCAAAAAAGCTTTTTCGTGTTCCCATTTTCTTTACAGTATACGTACACACATATATTTATACGCTGTATGTAATACCGTGAAAATCTTCACTCTTTACATCTACCTGATCTCATTTTCGCTACGTTTATTTGTCTTTTGATGCCATACTCTCTTTTTTATCACCATTATTTCTTCTTTCTGTTTAATACGGTACGGGCGGTTCGTATTATTCCTCTCTCTAAATCCTCAAATGTTACCGAAGGTTTGTTTTATTCATTCGCTGTGGACGACAGGCTCTTCGATTCCTTTATTTACATACAAATACAGAGTGATTCCAGATTGCATAGCAATCTCTCGGGAGAGATTCTATAGCCAAAAATAAAAAAAAATGTTAATATAAACATAGGTCAGAAAACGGTTCGTTAGCAAGATTCGCCTCGCAAAACATTTAACCCTGCTTCCTGCTCCCTCTGTAAAATTAAACCTCATTAAAATTCTTGGAGTACAAGTAGAGGAGTAAATTTGGTGCTTCCTTATAACTTTTGATCTAGGAAATTGAATAAAAGTAATCCCAAATCTCTATCTTGGTTAGGTTTTAAGAAACACGGAGTAAAACACGAAAAAAAGGTTTTGTGGGAATTACTCTTTACCGATATACAAATAGAATTTCTAGTTAACTTTATGGAGAATTTAATTCTGAGATAAATTGATTTTATCTGTGTATTTAGGCTTCATAACATTGTAATGAAAATCGTACATTACAGTTTTACTGTATTCCAATATTGTTAATCCTACGTAAATCGGTTTATTTAAATGCACCGTATCTTTGACAATTTGTACGCTGACTAAAGACTCTAAATATTAATCTATTTGTAAAAGTAGATTGCGCGATTACATTCCTCAGTTTGAATTCATTGACCTGCAGTTTAAAATTCTTGTAGTTTCTTATGTTTTCCATACTTTTACCGAATACTGAATTGTTCATCGGTTTGAAAAAGTTTTTTCGAAATCATTTGTGGCTTTTTTTCGGTTTTCAGTATTCAAATCTACATAGTCTTTAACCACGCTTTCTATTTAAACAACAATATATTGCACACTTGCTTTACAATTAATCTGTTCGCTATAGCTTGTTTTAAAACTACATAGTGGCAGAAGTAGTTTGTTTTATCGTCTAATGTGGTCAATAATTTTCTACACTACAACCGGGTGGTACTTCCGACACCGGTAAAAATGGAAAATCTTTATGATAATCGTGCAAACTTGTCGGATACCTTACATCGATTTCGAATATATAGCCTGTATCTGCATCGTCGGCGTGATTCAATATATAATCTAAAATTCGACTAAAATGCCATTGATCGATCCAGTTTTTAAATGGTAAAGACTGACTCATACTGAATCCGAACAAGTTACGTAAGTTATATATTTACTGGGGGCCGTTGGGATTATAGTTTTTAAGGTATTTGTTGTTTGCTACGGCGTGTTTTTTGACGTGTTTCTTTCTCAAAACAAGGCTTCGACCCGTGGACCTCAGGTTTAGGGCTGACCACCGCATTGCTGTCATTAGCCACCCCTAATTTCGCGAGGAGACGCCCCTCAGATCTTCCTCGTCCGCCACAACCTTGCCTTCCCTGCACGGCTCCAGCGAACCGCCTTTGCCACACAGTTTGAAGCAGAGGCTTCAACAGGACTTGTGTGGAATGCCGCTTTTTCACGAGTGGGTAGGGATACCTCCCTCGCGGAGACTGCAGGACCTACAAGAGGGCCGCAGCCTCGGCGGCGACCTGCCGATCGACCTCCTAGATTGGAAGGAGTCAGTAAATAAGTATTTCGCAAGACCCATCAGGTCCTTCAAGCAATCTCCCCCAAATTGCTCCTTCACAGCTTTTCAACATCCCAACGAAAAATACACTGCCAGGCACTGCAGTGCAACTTGAACGAAAATTTGTCACCTAACACAAAACTAGGTGAGCATTAGCACATTACTCCAAGTAAGGCTGCCTGTTCTTATATAACCCCACTCGAAGGTCAAGCGCTAAAATCCTCCTAAAATGATGACCACCGGCGAGGTCAGAACAAATCGCTTCCGAACCTGCCAGAGGATCACAACCACAATTGACCTTATGAATCTACGAAACTTGGACACAGTAAACAAAGGAAATGTCCTTATTTGACCAAAAATGGCATTCCAGCAACACACCTATGCAGCTTGACTAACCGCCACTGATCGTTTTCAGCCCTGACGACTGGAACACAGAAACACTGTGCTTGCTGAAAACTATTAAATTAATAGCTACCGGTAGCTTAAAGTGCGAGTTTACATTACGAGGCCAGAGGCCGAGAAGCGATCTTTCTAAAAGGCAGACTGACTCGGGTGACCTCTCCCACGGAATTGACCGAGATTATGTCAATTCTCTCGACTTAAACAACTACGGCACAAGCTGAACTTCAAAATTTCAAATAAAACCTAACCTAAAAAACACCTAATTTAAATTATTTTTAAGACCTAATTTAAATTATTACAATTATTTTTAAGAAGAAAACAGATAAAGCAATCTGGAAAAAATTGCATAATCATAAAATGTCATATCTGTTGAAAAACAAAAATAAACTTTATATTTTATACTTTTAAACTTTATATTTTATTACATCACAGTGTTAGTTTAAAAGAGTGTAATTCAGGATGAAACAGCATCCTGTAAACAGTTTCCACAAAGTACGTGTTTTACAAATTTTGCGATTTTCCTTTCTCCTTGCCCCTTTTGCCTGTGAACTCCTCATCTACCCATCTCAATAGACAACACCTGCGTTAATATGGAGTGAAAAGAGATTAGTGTTAAACTAAGTGAGAGGGAAGGATAAGATCGGCGGAGTAGAATATACCAGATGGAAGTGCGTAGAAAAAGATGGGGAGAGGCAAGGGTAAAGTATAAATGTACAGGTTGAGTTATGGGTTTCACTGTTTTCTCTCTTCTCATTCCACCACCTTCCTCCTCCTGCTTCTTCTACCCCAATAATTTCCCCCAAATTCCCCTTTATAAAACATCCCTCATGAACGTGACTTGTATCCCTCTAAGTCTAAAACTTTTATGATAACACGTTCCTTTCGTTTTTTATAACTTGGCAATCTAAAAGAGAACTTTTCAACTTTATCAGAGACAAGTTAGAAATGTAAAATGGAATAATTTTTTATCATTTATCTGTGAAAAATCTTATGCCAGTAACATGTGGAACCTCGGACATATGGATTTTTGTTCTTTACTCAGCACCAAAAAAAAATGAAACAATTGTAATCATTAATGCATTATTATTAAAAAAGAGAAATTTTGAGAACATAATTACTTTCAAAAAAGTTTAAAGATAAATTAATATTCAAAATCTGATTACAAATAATTATTTTAAACTAACAATTTTTGAAAACAACATATCAAACCAGATTTATTAAGCCAGAATGTTTAAAATCTGTGAATACCGTTAATTAAGGACAATAATTGCTCTTCTCAACCTGGTGTCATATGATGACATTGCTGCTGGATTTTTTAACTGACACATTTAAAATGTGGTCAAAAATTATGTTGGATTCAAAACTGTCTGTTTATTTAGTATAGTGTCATTGTGTGTTTGTATTTTTATGTTTACATGTTTCACATTGTTCAGGTGTTAGGATGTGACGCTTTTTTGAGCTTATGAAAAATATCAAGGTTAATGGATTTTTAATTTCCTTCTATGAGATGGATTGTAAATATTGACTCTAACATTGACTTTATGTTAGTGTGGCAGCTTTGACATGTTCACTGGTATCTTTGTTTAAGCCTGCATCTCGTTTCATCAAAATAGAATACTACTGAGCAGTTAAGTATGTTTCAGATTCATTATATTAGATGATTACATTCTGTGTATAATAATTTTATTTTGCTTTTTATTCAGAAGGCCACATTGTATTAGATTTTTAATTTTGTAATCCATTTTCTTATTATCATAAGCAAGCTTCAAAATGACCCAGCAAACACACTTGACTCAGAATGAGTGAGTATTGATTATTCACACCCAACATTAATTATTTGAAAGCTCTGTAGAATACTATCTTACAGTAATTTTAATCTTCTGGCAGAACAGAAATGACTCGCACTATAGCTCTGGGTGCTCAAGGGTTGAAGTTAAAGTATCCAATCAGTTCCTGCTCCAATCCTAAGGCTATTGACTTGATATACGAGGTGCGACAATAAAGTAATGAGACTGATTTTTCTTTGCAACATGTGGCAACCTTGCAGCTTGTGTAGGCACACCATCTTTGACCTTGGTCTATAAGCTACTTCTAGTCCAAGCGGCACATTGCAACTGCTCAGTCGTGAGTTGTGCTGTAATAAGTGAACACGTGTTTGTGTCACAGAAATGAAACCGCAAAATATTGCGCAACGGTATGCCATTTATTTTTGCGTTAAATTGGGTGAAAACGCGACGACAATTTATGTTAAGCTTCAGAAGGCTTTTGGAGAGAAGGTTATGTCAAGAGCTCAAGTTTTACGGTGGCATAACATTTTTAGTGAAGGCAGAACGAATGTTGAAGATGAAGACCGCAGTGGACGACTATCAACCTCACGGACAGATGTCAACTTGACCAGGGTGCGTGAAATTGTACGATCTGATCAAAAATTATCCGTGAAAAAGATTGCAGAAGAACTCAACATCAATCGAGAAACAGTTCGTCTAATATTAACTGAAGATCTTGGTATGAGAAAGATTTGTGCAAAAATGGTCCCCAAAAATCTCACACAACAGCGAGAAACACGGAAAAATGTGGCAGCCGAGATCTGTTAGAGCAAACGGAAGTCAATCCACATTTGTTGAGCCGTGTTATCACTGGTGATGAAGGTTGATTTTTTCAATACGATCCAGAGACAAAACGCCAAAGTTCGCAATGGTGCTCAAAGAGATCACCCAGACCAAAAAAAGCTTGCATGTCAAAGTCAAAAGTGAAATGCATGCTTGTGTGCTTCTCGATTCCAAGGGAATTGTTCATAAAGAGCGGGTGCCTCCTGGGACAAACAGTTAACCAATATTTCTACAAAGAAATTTTAGAAAGACTTCGTAAACGAGTTCTTCGTGTCCGTGCCAACATTGCTGATAATTCGATTCTGCAACACGATAATGCGCCATCCCATACTGCTCTGTCAGTACAGCAATTTTTAAACTCAAAACAAATTTCAGTACTACCACAGCCACCTTATTCACCAGATATCACTCCATGCGACTTTTTTCTATTTCCAAGAGTCAAAATGGCGGTCAAGAGACACCATTTTCAAACACAAGACGTTCAAAAAGCTGTGACGAGAGTCTTGGAGGATATTATAGAAGATTAGTTCCAGAAATGTTACCATCAATGGCAGAAGCGCTGGAATAAGTGTGTGCAATCAGAGGGGAACTACTTTGAAGGAGACAACACTAAACATGACTAAAACGGTAAGCAACATTTTTTTTCTCATCAGTCTCATTACTTTATTGTCGCACCTCGTATATATATATATATATACACACACACACATGCTTGTCAACTACCATGCTGTAAAATCCCATAAATGATCTTATTCGCTTAGACAGGCGAGTCAAAATCAAGTTGCTAGTTTGTGTAATATTAGAGTTGGAACTGTGCATTCAATCATTTATGACGTACTGAATTATCGCAAAACATGTTCAAGATGGATTTCAAAACAGTAAATTCCAAGACAACTGGATTTGCATTTCTTCTGAGCACAAAGAACGGTTTATAGCAGAAGACTTTCTAGATCGTATAATACTTTGTAATGAATCATGGATACATGATTTCAAGCCCGAATCCAAATGGAAAATTTTTGAGTGGAAATATACGGCTTCACCCACTAAAAACAAAAGTTCAAAACTCATGCGTAAGCCAGTAAATTGATGTTGACATTCTTCTGGGACTTGCAAGGACTAATTTTTAGTGACTATTAAGAAGAAAAATATACCATGAACAGTGAGTACTATTCTAACATGTTCCAACTGAAAGTGAGACCCATCACAAGGCAAAAATGTAAGGGCGCTCTCTCAAAGGTGTGACTCTCTTGTATGACAACGTGCGCCCCCACATCGTTCAGAGAATGGGAGAAACGCTCGGAAAATTGGGTTGGGAGGTGTTGCCACATCCTCCTTACAGCACAGACCTCGCCCTGTCTGATTTTCATTTGTTCGGCTCGCTCAAATACTTTTTAAACCGCAAGAAGTTCAATGACAACGAAGTGGTCTAAAAGCAAGATTAAGATTTCAGTGTTAGGAAATATGAAAGCTCACAGAACAGTGGGACAACTGTCTAAATGTTGCTGGAGACTATGTTGAAAAGTAGTGTGTGTTTCACTGCCATTGAATAAATTGCTGTTTCTCTACATCAGTTGGTCAAGTTAATTATCTAACAACCCTAGTATATATAATGTACTTTAAGTATTTATTTGAAATTAGTGATGTCTGCATTTTGAAAAAATTTAAATGAAGTATTAACGGATCAAGTTTAGCAACGATATAAAAAACAATGACCACACAGCAGAATTTGTTTGAGTTCTTGACAGTGAAAATGCAAGCAACTCTCATATTTGTCCTGTTTATTACATTAATTAAAACTTCATATGTAATTTGTAAGAAAATCATGATATGTATAAAAACATAACAGTTGGTCATCATATGTTTTGAAATTATGTCAATGTGAACTTCCTGTCAATTTGTTGGTTTCAACTATTCCAGTTGTGACCAGGTGAACAGTTCAGACTAACATGCTGACAGGATATTTACATTGACATACTTTAAAATATATGGCGACCAACTGTTATGTTTTTATACACATCATGATTTTCTTGCAAATTACATGTGAAATTTTAATTAATGTTATAAATAGGATGAATATGAGTGTTCCTGAAGATGGAATTTAATTCCAAAAGCACTTGAACTCGTCGAATTCAATTGTTGGTAAACGGTTTTTCATATATTAGCTATAATTATATACTTAAATCAACAGGTCATGCTTAACAATATTATCATGAAATTTTAATGGAGAGAAGGAAATCTCTTTGTTGAAGATGTTTAAGGGGTAAAGTATAGAACTCATATTACTATCTGGATATAAGGTAAGAGATTCTTACACCACTGGAAGAGCTATACAAAAAAGATTTGCATTTATTCTCTTTGATTTGCATATAATTACATTATTTGAGAAAACATCAAGTACCAGTCAAAACTGGTCACAGTTTGTTTTCCAAAAGAAAACACAATGTGGGCCATATTTATCCAGAAAAATATTATTTTAAAACATTCACAGCACCTACCTATTGATCACACATAGAACCTCTTTGACTCTAACAAATAGACATTAAAATAACTGAGTTTGTGAGTATCAGCAAAATGTCATGATCAAGCTGAGTGAGTGATAGGTTATATTATTAAAACTTATTATTTGTGCAAGTTTTTGAAGTGAAAAGTGAATGAAAATTACAACTCTCTTCAAGATTGCTTCAAGATATACTTTAAGCTTTTTGGCCAGTAATAAGAAGCATGTTGTTTTTTATTTAATTTTTTCTTTTATTGCAGTTTTTGTTTTCATGCATTACAACTATTTATAAGGAAAAAATGTTCTCAATTTTCTTTTCTTTTAATTTCTTTGGTGATTTTCAATGAATAGAATTTTTTTAAAAAATAAAGGTTCTTTAAAACAATTTCAGTTGAGAATTATTTTGGAAAATTCCCACAAATTAATCATAAATGTTTTACAGTTTTACAGTACTGATATTTAAACAAACATATGTCGTGAAATGATAATAAAAGTAAGAATTCATTTCCTTACTTTGTTGTAAAAGAAAATATATAATATTTAAAACTATGAATACAGAAGGAAAAAGGTGAAAATCAAATTTAGTTGATGAAAAAAGAACAAAGTAAGTTCAAATGTTGATAGAAAACTTAAGTTTTTCTCTTCTTTTTTAAAAAGAGTGAGTCGATGAATTTTTACTTATCATTATATTATTTAATAATATATTTATGAATGTTCTTGTCAATGTGTACAATTCCATAGCTGTAAAGTCACAATGTTTTTTTTTTTTTTTTTAAGAGTATAATTAACTGAAAGCTGTACTGTTGCAACTGACTCTACAAGACCACTGACCAAGCATCACAAAGCAATCTCATCCAACACAGAAAAGGAATCAACATAGCTCTACAGTAAACTCACATTAGAATAAAATTTCATGTTATGAAATCTATTTCGATCATACACACTAATAACAATTTTTGTTATAGACTGGCAAAAAGCTATTTTCCTCCACAGATTTTTTTCATAACTTTTTCCTCTTTTCCTTAATTTGAAAACATAAATCTTGATCAGGCATAAAATTTGTCTTGAAGGAAAATGATAAATAAATATTTTTTCTGATGGGTACATAACAAATCATTATACAGATCGTGTTACCTGTTTGATTATCAACTCTTCAAGAATTTAATTAAATAACTTGCCAGAATATATTATAACATATATGTAATTAAGGTGTAACTATAGTAGTGTAAATTAGAAAGGTAGTGTTGGAAGAACATATTTGATTGTGTCTCATACTGATGACAAAGTTTGCAAAGCAAGTAGTAAATCATATTAGGCCTATATGTCGGTTCAAACGAGTTAAAATAAGCTATTCAAATTATTATTGCAAAAACCTGTTAATATAGGCTATTGTTGTTTTCTCCACCACAATTTTTAGGCCATTGTCCTCCATCCAGGTGCTGACAAGTTAAATCATTGACTTGTCAGCATCGATCTGACAAGTCAATGTTTGGCCGATCTGCGGCCAAAACTGGCGCTCTCGCTCATTTCCATTCAGTGTAGCTCACGACTTACTCGTGATAGCGCGGTGATTCGTGTGTTTGTGTTAGAGTTTGTCGAGATAGATCGATTTAAGTAATAATAAGTGTATTTTGGACAATATTTATATGTAAAAAATTAAAGTAAACGTGTAAAAAAGTATAAAAATTCAATATGTCAGCCTCAGCCCGCGCAAAAGCCAGTCGGAAATATAAATTACGCATATAGTTGGAAAGGGGAGCTTATGGGCCACGCACAGTTACCCCAATGTCCGATGACGAGCGAGCGAGACCATTTCGGGAGCGTCGCAAAGCTGACACGGCGCGCTCACTGAACGACGCTGCGAGCACCTCTACCGTTGCTGTACCCTAAATAATGAATATAATTACTGAAAATAACACTATACATCTGTCGAAGATGTCCCCGGGCTGATGGATATCAAGATCAGTCGAATTGATACTATGCAGGACCATTGACGTACCACTATCGATTGTACGTTCACTAGGCACATTGATGTTGATATTATGCCTTATGTCTCTTACTTCTCCTATCACAGACCAATGTTGAACAAAATTATTGTCGATATTAGTCGAAATAAATATGATGTACCATTTAGTGTCTGTTTTATGTTAAAATTAAATTTAGTATGCAGTCAATGTCTCGTTTTTATTTCAATCCAATACACTAAGTGACTCGCTGACATACAGAACGACCAATTTATCTGTAGAGTTGGCCAAATGAAGGAACTAAAATTTACCAGTGGAGACTTTCTGTTTTGTTCAAAACAAATTTGTTGGCTCTCCCATTTAACTCTACGGAGGAACTTCATCCAAGGTCTGTAACGTTTCACGTTAAACCAACGGCCTTGCGCTCCGACACAGTCCTGTTCCCACCCACCGATTTTTAGGTAGATTTCATAAGAAATATACTTATTGTAATGGGTATCATGATTCGACTACCCGAAAATTTCGACATAGCTCGGCGTTTCACATCCCAGACATAAAAAACCACCAGTTTTGGGGTCTGTTCAAAAGTTATATATATATATATTTCACTTTCTTGCGGATATGATAACTGCCGTAATTTTACGCCAATCACTTTCAAATTGATACATAAAATATAACGACCCAAAATCTCGGTCGAGTTCGTTAATCGGCAAAATCGGACAATGGGAGCGGACTTTTTTGAAAAAACAAAATATCGCAATAACTTTCTTATTAAGTAAAATATCGAACTCGTTTAAAGTTCCTACTAATTTTTTAATAAGGGCCTACAAATTATTTAAGTGATGTCTTTCGATATCACCAATCATTGGCCAAGGGAGGGCGAAAAAAATGGGGTTTTGAAGACAAAAAAATCATACCTCCCTTAATAGGCCCAGTATCGAATCGGTTTGAAGGCGTCGTTAGTCCTCTAAACATTACCTACAACGTTTGTCTGATACAATTTTTTATATAACCAACCCTTCCGGCAAGGGATGACCAAAATGTTGCTAGAGTAGTAAGACAATGAGGCACTTGTGTATGCTAAACATGTGAAACTTTTTTCACATGCAACCATTGTCGTATTGAGTAAATTTGAAGTTTTTCTTAACTTTAAGGTGTAAATCTTTTTTATCCCCTACTTACAGTGAAATCTACCTCCACCTTCCGGCATGTTAAAAGGGATTTTTTTAAGGATACAATAAGTTATGTCTCAGCAATGTGAAATTTAGTATTACTTCAACATTTTATGCTGTAGTCAGATGCCTGTGTAGGAGCTATACGAGGTGTTGACCTTAATGGCCTTCATTTTGTTGAGTAACAAACACCTGACTTTTGTTTCAACTTTATAGCATTTTTGTACCCTTTTCTTTAAAAAAAGGGGTTACCATGAGAGCAAACTAAATTAAAAAATTTGTTTAATTTTTTTTAAATTTCTCATACTTTAGGTTTTTCAAGTTGTGGCTGTTATTAAAAATGTTACATAAGGTAGTGAAGCAAGGGGACCCTAGTTCAAGGGCCAAACAATAAACAAATTATGGTTTTTTTTAGTAAAAAAAAACTTGTATGAAATAAATTTGATGACAAAGATGTCATTCAGTTATAGAGATCAAACAGGACCCAACATTTTTACTAAGAACTTTTTTTTCTCAGATATACTTTTAATACTGAATAATTTTTAAGGTAGAAACCTAGTTTTATCAAGAGTGTTAAATTGGGCCCAAATTTTTGTTTACTGAACACATTGATATTTGTAATTGTATTCTAAAAAAGTAAGTCATTAATATCTAAAAACCATATATGTATTTTAAATAAAATTTTCTCAAAGACAAAGCCAGGAAAGTTAAGTGACACTTTGCCAGATTGTTTTTATGAACAATATTTATGTTTATAAAGCATTTTGAAAATATTTTTTTTTTATTTACTAGTGTTCAAGCCATTTTTAAAGCAAGTTTGATATTTATTGTTACATACAATGAAATTTATCTTTATTTTTTAACAAATAGATGCAAAGCAGTTAACTTACACGTAAATTCTAACTTCATTGATTATATTTTTATAATTATTTCATTATATGTAAATTTTATGCTTATTTTTCTGCTATTAAAATAAACACGTTTTCAATTTTTATTTAGTTTCATTTTAGCGTCTAAGAAGGGCTACTACTATATACAAAAAAGGGCAGCAGAACTCATTTTTAACAAAAAAAAGGATAATAACAGGTGGGGAGGGTAACTTGAAACTGTGTGCTAAATATGTACATTGTTTAAAAATATGAAATTAATCTTTATAAGTACTTGGTAATCAAAGTTTAAATAATTTTAAAGCATTAATGTAAAGCTTGTATTAATCAGAATAGTAAAATTCTATTTTTGATAAAGGGTAATGGAAATATGGAAGCAGCACCAGTGTGTAATCTTCACTCGCTGGCGTTTTCAAGTAGAATACAATACTTTATTTTATTTTAAATGAAATACCATATTTTATACCCCTACCATAAGCATTTTATTGGATATTTTAGATCCCTCTTATTTATTATGTAAATACCACAACAGACAGAGAAAACAGCACGATTCTGTTTTAACCACAGTTTCTCATAATATTATTGCACAAAACACATAAAGATTATAGAACCTCTCATCTAAATTAACATAACAGTGCAGTCAGCAGAACGCTACATAATAATATGCTGGTAAGATACAGTACTCGAACACTATTAATATCAATAGCATTTGAATTCTATATCTTGATAGGAAAATCATATAATATATTAGATTTGAAATAGGAGCATGAGAGGAAAAGAGGGAGATGGAAATATTGCAATACTAATATAATTTAAAATTTGCTTTTTTCTTACAAATTTTTAAACATAGAATGTTTTATATAACAACAAGAACAAGAATGTTTTATATAACATTAAATATTTATGATGGATGAAAAGATAATATTCTTTTTGCAGTTTACCTCAACACACACGACAGTGAACCTCTACCGCACTAGACAGAAGGGCTGGCAACAGGTTATGTTGGAGAAAAGTAAGGCCCTAGTATGTTGACTTGACTATATTGTGTGCTTATAAATGAAAAAATTTAACTACATTAGTCTTGCTTGTTAAGGATAGAAATGTTTTATAACAAATTTTTTTATAATTGGGAGGAATGGACAATTTTCTCAAAGATTTTAGAGGTAGAATTGAGTATTGAAACCAGCTGATATTTGTTTTTATGAATAACGCTCTGAACTGGAGTAATGCACATTGCCTTCTTGAGGAGAACTCAAGATAAAAATGTAACTGAAGATAGGACGAGTTGGTTATTCACTTTCTTTGATGATGAAATCCAGAATGCAATCTAAATCAAAGTCGCATGTAATCTGCAATCATTCAATTTTCGTTATATCTTACCATACAAATATGACTTCAAGTTGTATAAATAATTATGAATATATTATTTACCGTACGACTAGTTTTTATTTATTATTCTATATGATTTACTGCAGGTTCAACTTGATAATACTAATCAGAAAGATTTTTTATCAGTGTTTAGAAAGATTTTTTTAACATTGTACAGCCTGTACAATGATAAAAAAGTCACTTTTTTATGACAAATATATTTGGATTTTTATTCAAAAATATAAAGCTCATAAAATATGCAGTTGTATCCTCAGCTCTAAAGATGGTACCACACGAAGAGGAGTTACCTGTACCTGTACCACCATCTAATCCGACACTGTTAAAACAATCTGAAAATGAAGCACAAGATGTAGAGGCTGTTGAAGAATTTTTTTCTGTATCCGATTAGAAATTTCCTCATTTAATTCAACTACGTGAACTTAATGGTTTAGTTTGCAATTTAAAGTTATCAGTATTTAAAGTAAGCAGTAAGCTGAACTCCCGGGGTCTAGACTGCAACAGTGGAATCTTTTAGCAGAAAAAACCAAAGTTACTGTGTTTAGAACACAAAATAAAACTCTTTCAACTTATTCTACTACGGAGAATTCATTGTGCGTTTGTACTGATGTGGATGGCCTGATGAAAGAACTTCTTATTCAGCATATTGCTAAAGAATAGTGTTTTTTTATTGCACAATGGTAATAAAACAACCATCCATTCCATTAGCTCATGCAGTCAACATGAAAGATGTGTATTAAACTACGGCATTAATAATAGAAGCAATAAAATACAAAGAGCATATGTGCAAGTTTGTAGTGATTTGAAAATTGTTGCGTTACTTCTTGGTTTACTAGGTGGGTTTATGAAATATTGTTGTTTTCTTTGTCTTTGGGATAGTCAAGATATAAAAAGTCATTACCAAGTAAAACCTGGCCTTCGTGGCAAACTTTGTGGCCAGTGAAAAAAAATGTAAACCATTTATCATTAATCGAGTGGTAAAATCATACTGCCGCCCCACTTCACATAAAACTCAGACTCATGAAAAACTTTGTAAAGACATTAGACAAAGATTGAACGGATTTAATTATTCAAAAATAGGTTTTCCTAAACTAAGTGATGGTAAACTCAAGGAGACTATATTTAATGGTCTGCAATCAAGAAACTGCTTAAGGATTCATCTTTTGATGATAAACTTAGCAAACGTGAACTACCTGCATGGAATTCTTTCAAAGACGTTGTTGGTGGTTTTTTTAGGCAACAGAAAAGATGAAAAATATGTTTTTTGCTTTAATAAGCTAGTAGAAAACTACAGATGCATTTTTCTACACTCCCACCTAGACTTTTTTCTCAAAAATTTGGGCTCTGTCAGCGATGAGCAAGGATAGCGTTTCCATTAGGATATTCTGACCATGGAACACATCAGTACCAAGGAATATGGGATTCGGGAATGACGCGTGATTATTGTTGGTTTTTGTGTAGAGAAACTGATTAAGCCTCGTACGAATGAAAAAGTTTGCCAACATATTCTCAAAATTAAAGGTAAGACAATTCCAATTGTCATTACATTTTTAAAGACTGTTATTTTAAATACATTTCCATTGATTTAGACTTTAAGAAATGTTATTTTAAAATTGTATTAATGTATTTCAATTTATCTATAAACTATATTTATCGGTCTGCAATCAAGAAACTGCTTAAGGACTCAACTTCTTGACGATAAACTTGGCAGATGTTAACAAATGTTTTTTTTTATGATGTAGGATATATTAAAAATTCATTTCTTATACTTGCACCTAGACATTTTTCTCAAAAATTTGGGCTGTCAGCAATGAGCAGGGATAGTGTTTCCATCAGGATATTCTAACCATCGAACACATTGATACCAAGTAAGATGGGATCCTGGAATGATGCGTGACTGTTGTTCATTTTTGTTTGGAGAAACTAATTAAACATCGTACAAGTGAATAAGTTTTGTCAACATCTTTTAAAAATTAGCAGTAAGACAATTCCAAGTGTCATTAAAATTTTAAAGACTGTTATTTTAAAGGCATTTCCAATGATTTAGACTTCAAGAAAATGTTATTTTAAAACGGCATAATGTATTCCAATTTATCTGTTTGAATGTATAAAAATTTAGTTATTTTAAACAAATTTTAAATGAATACACATAAATGATAATTTATTTTTTAAATATTGATTTCACAGTGATTATGCATTTTTTATTAGTAAATAAACTACACATCTTAATTTTATCATGATTTAACATGATTTATAACATGATTTATTACGCAAATTCTGATAACAATTTTGAATTCAGCACCCCAAAATTAGTTAAAATCACAAAGTACGATTCCAGTTACATGAAAAAAATGATGTTTGTTGAATAGTGATAATTAGAAGAGTTTGCAAAGTATATTTGTAATTTCCTGACTGCTCTTAAATTAGAAATTTATTGATATTTATGTAATTAATTACTTCTTCATAAAAAATTGCATCAGATATTTTAGCTAAACAACATTTTAGAGTTATTGATTTAAAATCTTTCGTTGTTGCTGAATCAATCTTTTTATGTTAAAACTGAATTAACAATTCATTACAATCTTCTGGATAAATATTATTTTCTATTGATACTGAAAAATAAACAACAATATTAGAATGAAATTTTTTTTTAAGTCCCAACATGAAAAAATACTGAACCTTATTACTGACTGTCAAGTATGAAAGTTTTGTTAATAGTATGATGCAAATCATTATCAATAAAAATTTATTAAAATAAAAATGTTTCACATTTCACACATTATTGAAAATTTCAAATCATAATGCTGGGCAATATTATTATTATTACAAGAATGAATATTGAACTCAGATAAGTAATTTTAATTTTAACTTGCTTTCAGCTCCTCAAAACCCTTCTGAGCTTACATTTTCTTAAAAATTTCAATAGGTTTTACAATTACTGGGCAATAAATACTTAGCATTGAAGTATGAATTTGTTTTATCTGTAATTATTTTTTTAAATCATTCCTTAGCATGCGATATTCAATTCTATCTGAACCAAAGTTTTTTTAAATATTTTATATAAAACTCATTTCTCTTATTGTTAATTTAATATCTCAATTAATATAAGTTACAACTGATATAATTCTTTTACAAGTGGGACAAATCCATTGAAAAACTGATAATTTGAATGTTAAGATATGCCTTGCCTTTTTCGTTAACATCCATCGATACGATGGATGCGTGATAAGCGTGATACACGCATATCATTTCACTTTGGCAAACATATTTTTTTTAAATTTTCTTTCTATTAACAAAGAGTAGAAAAATGCAGTGTGCAGGAGTTTTGGCAGAAGTGGCAAGAAATATCACAGGAAAAGTCTGGAAGGAAAGAAAGAAACACAACAAGGAGGAGGTATATTAAACTGATAAAGGGATTATAAAATAAGTGTTTAAGACAAAAAGGATGTGGAATTATTGCATAAAGCAGGGACCCATATGTTCTGTGAATACTGTTAATTAAATAGGGAACCCATTTCAAAAAAATGTACACACAGGAATATCAAGATCTTTTCCCAAGAAGCTAGTACTGAACTGCTATAGAAAGATAAATAACTTTTAACCTCAGACAGTTATTACATAAGATTGAATAATGCTTGGTACTCAAACAAATTAATGGATTTAAAAGAATTCACAAACATTAAATATAATTATTTACTTTAATTAAATAAATGATAATTAAATGTTAAATATTGTACAAATCGTAATTAAATTTTGTTTTTTTAACTAGACAGATCACAACAAATTATTTTTAAATATTAGTTTATTATTAATTAATCACTTTTTTAATAACTAGAACAGCTCCATCTAACATGATTACAAATTCTCTTAAAAAAATAAAAATTTTTGCCAAAGACTAATAAAAAATTTATTAACTAAATTTTTTTATTGATTTAGAAATTAATTTAAAAGTAACATTTGTTATCAGTAACCAATTAGGTACACTGATACCTCCAGAAACTGAACTTGGCCATGATAATACGTATGAAAATGGGTAAAGCCAATTTTCTGGTAATGTTATTACAGTTGTCCTCCAATTACACCAGCATACAATGAAATACAAGATGTTCTGTAACATTAAACAAAAAAAAAAAATATATATATATATATATATATATATATATAGGTGTTCCAAAATTTACACAAGAAGTAATTTTGATAGAAAAACAGGTTTTTAATTAAAAATTGTAAATTTTTTATTGATTCAAAAAGTAAACAGTGTAGGGTTATGTATGGAACAGTACATCGGGTAAATGGCTTTGCTAGCACATACGTGCACTTTTGTCGAAATTTTCCATGATCGTTTTGCATAAATGTGGCTGAATCTCATTGATGCGGCGCTCAATTACCTCCTTCAAGGCATTGGTGATCGTGGGCTTGTTGGCATAAACTTTAGACTTCTAAAAACCCTAAAGAAAAAAGTCCAACGGTGTTAAGTCACATGATCTGGGTGGCCAATTCTGATCACCAAAACGGGAAATTACACGACCAGGAAGTAACTCATGCAATAATTGAATTGTTTCTCAGGCTGTGTGGCACGATCTTTTTGAGACCACATGTTGTCCACATCCATATTTTGCAATTTAGGCACAAAAAATTATCATGTTGCAATAGCAAGCACTATTAACTGTTATTGCCTGACCAGACACATTTTCGAAGAAGAATGGTCCAATGATGCCTCCAGCCCAAAACCCACACCAAATAGTGACACGTTGTGGATGCATTTGTTTCTCAACAATCACTCATGGATTTTCTGAACCCCAAATTTTGTTATTAATCTCTTCACATTTTATGAAGTCAAATCACAATTCCAACCATATTTTGTACGAAAATTGCCAACTGTAGCTGCCAAACCTTCATTATTTTTAAAATATTGCTCAACAATGAAAACCTGTTTCTTTCGTATAGCACTCCATTTTTAATAACCCTGAACTGTCAGCTGCCATGCTGTCTTTTTTTTTCATTGGCAACACTTTACTGCATAAATGGCACAAAATTCAAATCTTGCGTGAATTTTGGTTCACCGGTATATATCCAAGACAAAAGTATAACAATTTTCCACCAACAGTATAGAAAATTGTGTAACACTTTTGTCTTGGACATAATTAGTACAGAGGTGAATATGGGCAGATACAATAACAAAATAAGAATAGAGTTTGCTAAGTTCATATATATATATATATAAGAAAGAAATAAAATAATATCAATCCAGTACTATAAAATAAAAAGGCAACAGCAAAAGATTAAAATTATGGTAAGGTAATAATAATTAAATTTTTATGTATACATTTCACAGATAATACAATTTTTTAATAATTGTTAACTGTAACTCCTAACATAATAGTTTTAAAATGCAGATGTCTCAGGAATTTTCTTCTTTTTTTTGAACGACAATCTTTCTTTTTTTTTTAAATTACCACTTGCCAAAAAAGTGAATAAGATATAAAAGTATTTAAAAAAATGATCTTGTTGAACAATTTATTTAATCTTTTATTTAACACCAAATATATGAAGAAAATTAACAAATAAGCAACAGCATACAAAAATAGAAAAAATACTATGGGATTGTAGAGACCACTATAAAATATAAAAAAAAGGAAAACTCAGCAGATGTGCATTATTCCAAAATACACTAACTAGCAGCATTCCACTATAGCCAAGTGGTTGTGTTATCCTGAAGATCCTGGATTTGAATCACAATGTGTCTTTACTGTAACTTCATTTGTTAAAACAAACTCCATTGTAGTTACTCAGGTTAAATTTCAGACATACTTTAATATGAGAGACATGCCTTCTATAAATCCTTTGTCTTTTAAGATAAAAAATTACATGAAGAGAAGTTAGTGCTAGATTCAGAACAACCTTTGGTCATCCTGTATTAGTCCACATGCCAGAAAATGTAAACAGTGTGCAAGCTGCCATCGCCCACATCTGTCAAAGTCGGCCATGCTGTGGCACTCACATACTTTCTCAAAGTCTTTGCCATATTCTGCATGATGACCTAAAACTTCATCCATAAAAATTCTGGTTGTTCATGAGTTAAATCATCTGCCAAGTTTTTAGTATTAATGAAATCCCAACATCTGTTTGATTTGTTTGTTTGACACCTATCTGTTCTTTGAGGTTCTATCAGTTCTGACACACAAGTAAAATTGGTTTGTTTGTAATTTTAATATGGAACTAAAACCTGAGCAGAGAACAAGCAAATGGATAAAACCTGAAATGTGGTACAAGGGCTTATATAGAAGGTGTCATCAAAACAAAACACCTGCTTGCACTGTATTCAAAACATGCAAGATTTTCAACTGTACTGACGTGAACATTCATTTGACACATTGTGACAGTTTCCTTTTTCAAATAAAAAATTAAGTTAAATGGGGCGTTTAGATATGTTGGAGAAGTCTTAGCGCAAATCACATGATACTGACAGACAACATTACTTGACGCTGGAAGTGATCCAAGAGCAGCAGAGGCACTGGAAGCTCAATGAGTCTATTTATATAAAGCAGGACAATTTAAAATTAGTTCCTATATTTTTATAAGCCTCACCTCTGAATGTTTCCTATAAGATCACAATTTCATTACATAAATGTTGTGATAAAATTGAAACTATCATTTTGGTTTACGTTGGTCAGTAGTATAAGTATCAATAACAAGCGAGTGTTGATAGTAAGCGTAGTATAAAAAAAAGAAGATAACAATGAAAGAGATTGGATGCAGTATATGAGTTCTTTTTGTTCTATTAAACTATATTTAAAAAGTAAACTGCTGATTGTCATTGTGTACTTGTTTACTCTATATGTATTGAAGCACTCTTCAATACGTTATGGGCTTAAGACATATAACTGTGAACAGAGGTCGTGAAAATTGTGTGAATAGTTGTCATAGGTGTGACCACATGGATAACAATATGGAATCACAGCAGTCTATGAAGTTAAACAAAAATAACTGGAACATTTGGAAATTCCAGTGAAAGTACTATTGATAGCTAAAGATCTCTTTAACATTACCAATAGAGATAAGAATTACAGAAACCAAATGCTTTGAAAACCGCAAAATTGAAAAAGTATAAAATTTATGACGCACATGCACAGGAAGTGTTAGTAACATGCATGGAATCTGGGCCTTTGTTGCATGTTTTATTATGCAAGATTGCAAATAAAATGTGGACTAAACTGAAAACAATATATGAGCATCAATCAAGTGTGAGTATTCATTAGCTATTTTTTAATTTGAAGTCTGAAAACTGACTTTTTATCAAAAAAAAAAAAAAAATTAACTTCTGCTATTAAATAGAAGGAAGAAATATATGAAAAAAATGGTTATTACAAAAATAATCATGTCTTTGCTGGATAAGTATAAACATTCTGTCTGCTTGGGAATTGGTGGCTGAAAATTAACTCTAAGCAATTTAACACCTAGATTATTGATTGAAGAAGAGCATTTGAAATCTAGTAAACAGACTGTGGTATTAACTGTTAAATATGTAAATAAGTTCAGTCTCAAATGTTTTTTTTGTTGAAAGAAGAAAGAACATAAAAACAATCAGTGTAAGAATTAATCACGTTCTATGAAAAATTAAAATATTGTGTTATTTTTGTCATAAGAAGGATCATATATTATGGGTCATTGGTTTTGTCAAAAGAAATGGTTAGAGGAAAATAAAAAAATGCAAACAATTCAAATCAAATGAAATATTGGCCTTAACTGGAGATTCTGAGGTGCATTTGGATAGAGAATTGATAATGGGGCATCTGAGCGTATGTGTCATGATCTAAACGTTTTTGGTTAAGTATATACAGCATAATGAACAGAAATACACAAGAACACGTGATGGTTCAGTAATCACTGCAATTGGTATCGGTACTGTTTTTATTAAATCATGATGGACAAACGTCCATAAGCATAAGATGAAAAAAGGTGCTATATGTGCCTGATTTAAGGATGAATTTTTTCTCACACGCAAGGCTCTAGATAATGATTTTTATTTAAAGTTAGATGCCTATGAAGCAAAATTAATATATAAGGGAAAAATCAAATTCGTGCATTGGCTAGAAGGTCAAATAAACATTTTCAGATGATATTTTGCTTGCATAACCAGAATTTTGTAGACCAAGATGATTGTTGTATGGTAATGATGCTGTAATGAGCTCAAATAGAAAATCTTAAATCCGGTGGCATGAAAGTTTGGCATATCAAAATTTTTCATCATGTGAAAGGTTTTTTTGAATCGAAATGGTATTATGTATGAATATAAAAATGAAACCTAGTTCTGTGAAGTCTGTGTCCAGCAAAAACAACAATGTGAATCATTCAAAGGAAGTAATTCACAATTAGCTGAAACTGGAAACTTAATCCACGCTGATGTCTATGGTCCTATGCAAGTTGACTCAATGTGTGGTTCTTGTTACATATTTTTTAATGATCTATGCGAATTACAGACAAGTGTATTTTTTAAAACAAAAGCATCAAGTTTATGGTAAGCTTGAACTTTTTGAGACTATGTGAAAATCAAATGGATCAGAAAATTAAAATCTTAAGAACAGAAAATGGAAAGGAGTTTGTGTTAATCACAACGTGAGAAACTTCTGACCCAGCAAGGGTTAGAACAGCAGACTACTGTTCCTCATAACTCTGAACAGAATGGTCATGCTGAACAAGAAATGCATACTATCATTGAGACAGCTAGAACGATGATGGCAAAAAACATTTAAGCAAGTTGTTTTGGGCTGAAACAGCAAATAAAACTGTGCATCTGATTAATAGTACTGGGAAAAGTAAGTGAAATATAAATAAAACACCTTATGAATTATGGAATAATAAGCAAAGTTTTGATTTAGAAAAAAATAAAAGCATCGTTTGGTACAGAATTGTGGGTACATATACCAAAAGAGAAGAAAAAAAACTTATCTTAAAAGTAGAAAGGGAATCTTTGTAAATTATGATAAAAGTACAAAAGGACCAAGAGGAGTTTACTTTCAATATATGTATGAGTAATGTTGGAAAGTGATGTCATTTTTGTTCCATCTAAATCAAATAATTTCTTGTTTTCTGATTGTAATGTCAACATGAAGAAAGAAGAACCCAAATCTGAAGTTGAACACACTGAAAACATAATTAAATATGTGACTGCAGGTGAAAGCTTAGAAAAAAGTTCCGTGAACATGAAAACACATATTCCTACTGGTAGAAGACAGCTTTGTCCTAGGAATCAGCTGCAGCCTTCAGTTAAATATAATGCTTATGAGACTGTCTTTGTTAGTATGACCGACATTGAAGAACCAAACATCATATGAAGAAACTAAACAGTCAGTTTTTGCTAAGCAGTGGCAGGATGCTATGGAGGTTGAGTTCAAGTCATTAGCAAAACATGATACCATGGGATGTGATTGATAAGACAGAAATATGTGATATTATTGACAGCAAATGGGTTTATAGAATTAAACGTAAACGAGATAATCAAGGCAAAATAATTCAATTTAAATGTAGGATAGTTGCCAGAAGGTTCTTCCAGAAAGGGTCAATGTATTATGTTTATTCTACTCTTGCCAAATTGAATAGTTAGATTAATGTTAGCTGTTAGTGTAAATTTTGACTGGCCTGCTATTCAAATGGATGTCTGTAACACCTTTTTGCATGGCAAACTGAAAGAAAATGTACTATATGTTTACCTGAGAATTGCAATTTACTAAATGATTCCCCACATTAAATATAAAAGCTGTGTAATCAGCTGAGTAAGAGTTCACAGGTACCTATGTGTACTACTTGATGAAAAATTGCTGTTCAGCAACCATATCAAACAAGAAGCAGCAGATGCCATCCCTGTGATGCACAAGCTCGTAGGAGAGTTGCTCAGAAAGACTACGGGCTGTTGGACCGCCAATTGTACATGATGTACTGTGGAAAAAAGTATGACCAATTACACGACACCCATTATGGGTACATAGGTTGGAAAGAAATAGAGCACTTATTCTAAATTTATGAATGCCCAGCGCAGAACTCTCACTATATGCACTAGTGTTTTTAAAACAACCACCTACAAGGCAGCATGGCAGCGTGAATATCACTACGACTAAGAGAAGATTTTTGTATAATTTTATACAAGATTTAAGGGGATGGCATGCCTCAAGATCATTTTTAATGGTAACGGGAGCCCAAGTGCTCACCAACCACGTAAATTTGAAACAATATCTGTTCAGGTTCCGCCTGGCAACTGATGAGCTGTGGATCTGCGGGGAGGTCCAGTCAAATGTACATATGATGTATTGCTGCCCTGCTCTCACTCATAAGCAGCGAGTCATTGTGGCATGAGCCGCACTGTTGGATCATGTGAGAGTTCCTTGATGAAATTGCATTATTCAACTGGCAACAATATTTTGCTTCAGGGAGGACTCTAACCACATTGCTGGAGGAAGCTACCCTTAAGTAATGATTGGCCATTGATCTATAGCTCCAAGCAGCTATAAAGGAAGCGCAGGTACTTGCTGGCAAGGTGTGGCGACAGATTGCTGTCCTTATTTAATTATAATTAAATCGACGAGATAAATTTTTAATTTATGAAATTCATATATTTTAATAAGAGACGGGGTGCGCACCTACTCATTTATAAAACATATGACATGTAAACAGCTGGACACAAATGCAACTGGTGTAATAGACTGTGCTTATACCATTCACGCAATTCGTTAGCTGCAGGAGCTATTAGGAACTAGGTCACTTAAACTGTTTCAAGGTACAGTAGCGTTCAAGGTACAGACATTCGGTTTCAGGCTTTAGGGCGACCGAATGGGGTGGTGGCAGGAGAAATGCCAATATTTAGTATTGCTTTAGTATTCAGTATTCAGTATTATTTAGTATTCAGTATTACTTTATGTTTATGACTTAATTACCATGGGTTCAAACAAGCAAGAAATTAATGTTTTTAAAAATGAAATGAACAAGTTTAAAATGAAAGATTTGGGTCACATTTCATATTATTTAAGTATTACTGTAGAACAAAGTTTAAAAGATGGCGTGATAACTTTGAATCAAAGTAATTAATTATCTAGAAAATGTACTATACTTCAATATGTTTCATTGTAAAACTCTCTCCACTCCAATGGATAATAATTTTGATTATAATTGATTGCTTAGAGAAAAATCAGAAAATACTGAGATAGAAAATAAGTGCTGAAAATTAATAGGTTGCATTGTGTAAGCAATGTTGCAGCAGACCATGTTTTTGTGCAAGTATTAGTATTCTAAGCACATCCAAAGTTGTGCTGGTAATGTTTATTAGTATGTCTGAAAAGAGTGTTATGTTACATTAGGAACTCTTGATTTGAAATTAATTCAAAGTAAGAATTCCATTTGCTGATATTATCAAACGTTTTGTAGATGCTAACTGAGGTGGTGACACCACTGTCAGAAAAGTCTACCAGTAGACATTGTTTTAAAATTTTTAATTGAAATGTGTCTTGGTGTTCAAAGACAGTCTTGTGTTGCTCTGTCTTCCACTGAAGCAGAATACGTAGCCCTCAGTCAGCGTCAGTGAAGCTTGTTGGTTTCAAAATATATTAACTGAATTAGATGCAACAGAAAATTCAAGTGATTTAGATGTAATTTTATTTGAGGACAATTTGTCTGCTGTACGAATTAGTAAATCTTGCAGCCTAAAGAGTTAAAGGACATTGGCATTAAATATAATTTTATTCAAGAGAAAATTAAGCAAGGTATAAAAAGTATATTATTTAGTGTCGGATGTTCAAGCAGCTGACATACTCACCAAGCCTCTCAGTAAACTGTCATTTGAAAGATTAAGAAAGTTAATATTAAATGAAAAGTAAAAAATGATGTTTCTTTTTATTTTTGTTGATATTTTTGATGTTCACTGGTTTTGTTCTTGGCATGTTATGTATTGTATGTATAATTTTTGTATTTGTGAACATTTTGATTGAGAGAGGGTGTTGTGATACAATCAAAATGTCAGTTACTAAACTATCGTTTTGGTTTACATCGATCAATAGTAAAAATGTCAATAGCGGGCTAGTGTTGATAGTAAGCATAGTATAAAAAAATTCCTTTCGGCATGTGCCAGAAGGCAGAGGTAGATTTCACCGGGACAAAATAGGGATAGCCGAACTCGGATTGAATGATCCGAGCTATGATTAAGGGAGCTATGATTTTTTTTACCATGAAACCCCATTTTTTCCACCCCTTGGCCCTTATCCAAAAAATAGCAGGAACTTTAAATAAATTTGTTATTTTACTTAATAAGAAAGTTATTGCAATATTTTGTTTTATCGAAAAAGCACCCTCATTTCCACCCGCCATAGTCTGATTTTGCCCATTAACAATCTTGACCAAGGTTTACGGTCGTTATATTTTATGTATCAGTTTGAAAGTGCAAAATATTTGATTGGCGCAAAATAACGGCAGTTATCGTGTCCACAAGAAAGTGAAATATATATATATATAAACTTTTGGACTGATGGTAGTTTTGGGGTCTGGGGGATGTGAAACGTGATGATATTCTAAATTTTCCTGAAGTTGAATCATGGTACCCATTACAACAGGTAGCTTTCTTATGAAAGCTACCTAAAAAGTAGAAAAGCAACAATGAGAGAGAGAGTAGATTCTCTTTATGAGAGTACCTTTTTGTTCTATTAAATTATATTTAAAGAATAGACTGCGGGTCGTCATTGTGTATTTATTTAAAGCACTCAGTAACAATAAATTAACATACACAGTAGATGCATTAAGAAATTAAATTAAATAATAGTCCTAAAACCAGTACTTACAATAATTCCATGAACAGCATAAGTTATTCCATACCTTACTTTAACTGAATATTTCAGCTGTTCATTAACTGAAATAGAAAATGAAGAACAGATTATGGTAAACAATTGTACTAAAAAACTTTAATATTTCTTTATGACTCTAAATCTATGGTTTTAAATTATACAATCAAGGGTTTTTGAATCCTTCTGCTTGATGACATCTGATCTTAAGAACAAATTAGTTACTTCATTTGATAATTGTTGGTAATTGAAAAAAATTAATACAAATATTGGACAGCACAAAAATGTACTTCTCAACTCTTTTGCCATTTAACAATTTTGAGTTAATAAATGAACATTTCCAAAAAATCTTTCCTTAAAAATTCCCTCCACAAGAATGGAATTTTTCAATAACTACATTACAACTTATCTGAATTTTAATGTTAGTAATTTATAAATTATTACCTGTTTGGTTAACACTGTACCACTGATATTGATTAAAAATTAATTTGAATTTTTATTTCATATTGTAGAATACAGCATATTATGAATTTTTTACACTTTCATTGCCACAATCACAAAGAGAACATTTATCCAGGGGTCACTTACTTTTTTTTATGTTCTATACCTTCTAAATACTTCTATAGCCTAGCAAGTATCTACCTAAACTTAAAATACAATAATTTCTCAATAAAACATGCAAAAATGCAATATCTGTACAAAGCTTGTTCTTTTCTACATTAGCTTTATAAGAACTTATTCAAACAACAATAAATATAGCACTTACATTTTCAAAGAAAACACACTCAACACAATTTTCATGGATTTTTTGTGCAAGTTATTTCTGTCCTCTAGAACTTCAACAAACATTTCTGTAGAACATGTGATTTACACATGTTAAAATTTAGACTCTTCTCCTTATTAAGTTTGAGGTAATTTCATCCAATACTTTCAATGGTGGGCTTTAAAAAAAAATTACTACCTCCATATCCTTTTGCAGTATCAAAACATTTTTTTCACGTTAAAAAAGAAACAGAAATTAAAAAATTTCAGTTATACATTTTGACTGGGTAAAATGAAAGAATTAAAAACCAAATTTTCTTCAACTTCTTTCAATGGTCTGTTTTACCTTAACAGCATGACTTCTTCAGAAAGAACTGGGAAACACAAACAAATTTCAACATAGGAGAGGCATACTACCATATTTACTTCTGTAATTCATGCAGCTGGATTATTTAAACAATATTTTTTTAAATATTCAAAAATAAAGTATTCAGTCAAATAAATATAATTTTCTCATTGATTATCACATTTTAATTTAATTATAAAGCTATGTAAAATTGTTTCCTCACATAAATCACACACCTATTTTTAAATATAAAATATTGGTCAAAAAAGTGTATGAATTATGGAAGTAAATACAGTATACTATAATCTACTAAACAATGAATGTTTTAATTGTCATCATCCAAAATTCAAATTACATGAAGGCTATCCAGAAAATAACTCACATTTTACTGTTGTTCACAAAAAAGTTGAAGTAGCAGTGCTATCTTGGTGGTCGTTACTGACCTGACTCGATATGTATCAAACTGCACTACATGAAGAATTGTGATGCATCTTGTTGATATTTTATAATATGTTTACTGCTATAGTAAATGCAATATTTACTGCTACAGTAAATTCCATCAGTTGTAAAATCAGACTGGTTATTAGATTTCTTCTGGCAAAATCCACAAACCCATTCAAATCTTCCATTTATCAGGAACTGTATGATGTTTATTGGAAAGATGTAATGAGTAAAGATGCAATGAGGCAGTGGTGCATCATGTTTAAAAATTTCAATGATGAAAAAACAATGTGGCCAGCCTACTGTTATGTCTGAGAAACTGATAGCAAAAGTTAATAAAAATATTTATGTTAATCAGCGCTTTACTATTACAGAGCGTTCTTTTAAGTTTTAAAAAATTTCACACAGGCCTGTGCAAGAAGTTGAGATGAAAAAATTGGATTACCATAAGTTTTCCCTCAATAGGTTTCAAAACTTCTTTCAGAATAACAGTTTTCTAACGCACAAATGAGGTAATATTTGTTGAATTAATGGAACGTAGGGCTACAATAAATGCAGATGTGTATTGTGAAACCCTAAAAAAAAAAAGCTACAAAGAGTAATCCAAAACAAGCAATGCGTCATTTTGACTTGCTGAAATTTTCTAAATTCATGATAATCCAAGTCTGTATATTCCACATGTAAGAATAAGAACATCTTTCACACAAAGCACATGGCTCATACTTTTGGGAAAGTTTGGATGGGAAATTTTCTATCACCCTGCATACATCCCAGATCTGGCACTGAGCAATTACCATCTGTTCCCTTACATGAAAAACTGGCTGGCAACAAGCACTTTGATGAAGTAATTTCTTGAAATTATCAATGAATGGCTGAAAAACTTGGAGACAGAATTTTTTGACAAAAGGATACAAAACCTCATCTACAGATAAAACAAGTACTTCAATTTATTTGACATCTGTGTAAAAAAAAAGTAGTTCAAAGATGTTTGAAAAAGTAGTTTCAAATTCTATGTCATAAATATTTTTTCCAACGGCTTTTATTTTTATTCCACATGTAAGTTACTTACTGGACAGCCCTCGTATTCTGTAAAATACACCATTGTGTCAAGTTTTGAGACTGAAACTTACTTACCTTTTCAATTTATCAACTAACTTATCTTTTCAACTTAATTTATGTTAAATAATTTAATAATTTTTTTTTTATGATAAATTCATCATATAAGCTCGAAGCTTGTGCAAGAGAATATGAAACAGAAATTTTGCAGCATATGAAAATACCATATCAGACCGAGATTCTAACTCGAATTCTCTAGATGAAAGAATTGAGGCACACTACCACTCTACCAAGAAAATCGGCAATTCTATTTGGTAAATTAAATAAAAAAATCCCTTACTTGTTTAGAATATGATGAAAATGTTGTCTAAGAAGGTTTTGTGTTAAAACATTCTGTACCATCATTACTTAGGTCATTAGCTGAATACTATTTAATGATAATACAGGGTTGAATGGGAAGTTAATTTACACTAGTTATGAAAATATTATGATAGATGCAGCTTACCTTCTATGGATCTAAAACATCTATGTGGGTTCCATCGTGTTCCTAGCACGGCTGAATGCAACTCCATGTCTGGTTGTTCCCGCATCAGCATATCAGGGGGGTGATCATTTCAAATGCTGATAGTACAGCATCTGGAAGCTGCTCATTGTTGACATATCTGCATTTTCAGATCTTTTCTTTTACAAAATTCAAGTGCACTGTCAGGTGTGCTGAGGTCAGGGCTTCTTGCTGGCCAAGGCAATGGAGCCAGTAACTCTTCTGATCCACATCCAATCCAGCAATTTGAAAAAATGTCATTAAGATGTCTGCAGACATTCAAAGCAAACTGTGCTGGAGCACAGTCTTGCTGAAACTTAATGATATCAGCAATCCCTTTTGCCGTAAACTCTGGAAACAATCGCTCATCAATATTCTCAGATGTGTTGATAACTGCACCATCAAAAAATAAGCACCAAGGAGATGTGCAGCTGTCATCCCAGCCCAAATCATAACATGAGACAGGTTGTGTTCGATGTCCTCAAAAAAAGTGAGGATTGTCTTTCATCCAGAAAAAAGTTTTGGTTACAAGAGCTTCAATAAATCACACACTTGTCTGAGAACAAGACGTTCTTTTTATTTTTGCTCTTGAAAATCATTAAAGCAACAACTGACATGCATAAACACATTGATCAAGGTCACTGACACTCAGCTCATTAACTGTGGCTGAACAAAAACGATTAAGTCCTTCCACATACAGTCTTGCATGGTTAATGATATTGGGATGCCTAAATCTGCAGAATGTTTGCACATTGATTTCATCAGTGATCATTGAAACAAATGCCTACAAAACAGCACACATCTATGCTGGAGTCCTATTGTGTGGTGCATCAAAAACACTTCCTGTTACAAAAGCCTTCTTTCCCACGTCAGAAACGTTTGCCATGACAGTGACAATTTCCCAAAACGCACAAAGAAATCATACATAATGCTCTCCAATGTTTTACCAGTGTGTGGACATTCATGGACCCACAAACAAGCTAGCAAGCACTCTTTGACAGTGAACGCACTTGTATCCACCTCCATTCCACACTTAGTTACAACTAAGGTCATCCCACCATGAATGAACACAATGGACAATCCCCACCACATCTTATCCTCTCCATCTTTTTCAAGAGCAGTGAGTGATATCAGTGGTGAGAATTGGCAGCAGTAGAGCTGGATTTATTACAGTGTAAAGGGGGTTCCCACCCACAAAATACTTTCAACAATCCAGTATCAGCACAGTTGTAATCATATAAATACCAAAATACTGTGGTCTAAATTTTACAAATCATAATACAATTTGACGAAGTGAATATACTTACTGTTAGCTTTAAGCTCATCCTGCATTTTGTTAAGTTTTCTTTGCAGTTTAACATACTTAGCAAAATCATCTGTAACTGAGAGTTTTTCCATCTCATTTTTAGTTTGACATAATTCTGATCTCAAGTCTTGAAAACTGGATTTACCAAATTGTGTAAACAATGAAATAACCTGAAAGCACAATATCAAAAATTAATTATTAACAATCTTCTGATTAAGATATTATGTTGAATTACTTACTGTTTTCAAGGAACTGAAAGAACATAAAAAAAGTATAAATTACAATCAAAGATTACTAGAAAAGTAACAAATTCATTTAAAACTTTCTCAACATATGTACACAGAATATATATAAAATAACTGAATTAGGATTATTATCATCACAAATATTTCTACATCTACATCAGACTGTGAAAGCAATATCATACATGTTTGACAATCAGAATGTCAGTGAAGTTAAATTACCTATCCAACCTCATTCCATACAACTGACAGGTCAATAAATAAAGCATCTCTATCCAATTTCTGTCTTAATTTTTCTCTCTTCCTCAATATTAATCAATTCTTTTTTTAATAGATTCTATGATAATAATCTGTTTTAATCTATGTCTGCCCAATAGCCATAAACTTAGAAGTTATCTCCACCTTCTAGATAATGACTACAAGCCTTTCTCTTTCCTGTTATCTGTTAGAAGCAATCTACTTTAGTGTTATATTAGACATGCTAAATTATTAGGCATGCTAAATTGAATCATATGTCTTATAGGTATATAGCATAATTATCACTTTAATCTCCGTTCAATTGGAAAAACCATATTTATCACTAACTTTAACACTGCAACCATTTTCCAATTTCCATCATCTCGCACATCTGCGTTTCGTAATAAAACACATGTAGTATGGCTCACATCACAACTTTTTAAACTTTAGTGACAAAGAGAAATAAGAACTTTTACTCACATACAACATAGCAGTAATCAATAAAAACTTGAAGTAGAGCAATACACTTAAATGTAAAGCCTTATGACGAGTGACTATAAGTCAGTGCAATTTTTCTTAGATATTTATATTTATTTTAGATTATTAATCATAAAAAATAAACAAAAGATGTACCTCTATGGCTTGAAATGTACATAGGTTTGAAATCTGTGTGTAGATTGCTACTGATATAATCTGAATCCTTAACCTCAACTGTCAAGGAGTATTATTAATGTTTACATAAAATAATCACACATTTTTTATCTATGTTTTTCATATATTTTTTATAATTTTTATTTTTGTGAGATCCTACTTAATTTCAGGAGCTTTTTAATAGAATTGATAGTTTGTGATATTATTAAGTAAACATATGTATTTAGTTAGTTGTGAAGATGTTTTAATTCTGTTTTTTGTTCCTTTTTTGAGTGTCACAATAAACAAATAGTTCTTTTATAACCAATCTCCATTTATTTCAGTGAGTTTACCTGACATGGTAGCAAAACAAGCAAGTTTTTGGTTATTAAAACATTAGAAAGAAGAGAGACATGTCATTTTTCTTTTATACTAACAGAGTTTATGTTTTCAAAGCTACAGAATGTTTCTTTCTTTCTACTTAAAGTTGCCAGTTTTATTTCATGGACTATTTATTTCTGGACGAATTATTTTTTTATATGTAGGTATATGTTAGCAGTTTTACCATAAATAATATTAATGGTGATATACTTACAACAAAACTTTTAGGAATTTTTTGAAAACAAATTTTTTTTTTTAAATTCAAATTTTGGCTTGAAATGTGACCCTAATGGAGCTGGTGATAAGAATCTCAAATTTGCAAAACTTACTGTTTTTGTAGATGTTTATGGCAAATAAAAAGGTTTCTTGTGTTTTCTGCTAATAAAAAAGTTATAACCTCTCAAAATCATGAAAAATCTGTTAAAACCGATACCATTTGACTCACTAAATAAGTGCTCCAAGAGGGTTTCTCATCTTTTTGACACTTTAATATTTTTATACTTAGTACAGTTGAAACATACTTGTTTGAGCCACTCAACTGCAATGTTCCTGTTATAACAGGCGCTTGAAGTCATTCCCAGTCATCAGGAAAATTCATGTTGCAACATGCTCATTTATGCTTGCTGCATCATTTAGCTTTGCAGTGACAGACTTATCAGTCTGACATTAGTCAGTGATCTGTTCACATCTTTTCCAAGTGTCTCAAATTTCATTCTGTGTTTGGAAGTGTTTATTTATTAAATAAATAAGTTTTACTTAACATTATTATATTTGCAATTTTAAAATCAGTTAAATGTTTACATTATTTTCAAGTAATTTCACATAAAACAATGAAAGAACAATGTTTCATAGTAATTTATGTGAATGAAGGTGTCATAAAACAGTGTATGGTACAGTGCTAAAAGAACTCACTAAAATTTGTGAATTTGGTGATGAAAACAAACAACTTATTTTTATACGTGTTAATCCAGATGTCACTAGTGTTTGTAAATATCTTGAAAAAAATGTTTGTCAAAATTCAATCACCTGTATGAACAGTTCTCTTGTAACCCTTTGAGAACTCATAAAAAACAGTTAAGAAAAACTTAAGACAAATAACATTAGAGCAAGCTCTTAAAGAACACATTTTTCCAAATTTATATTTAGTTCCTGGAAAGTTTCTTTGTGTTAACTGTTTCAAAAATATTTTTTCTCAGTAGAAAAATTAACTATATGAATGTGAAGACAGACTAAGAGCAATACATTGCCCCACATCACAACATTGAACAAGTGGATGCAACTTGTAGCATTTTGAGTGTATCACCTCCATCAAAATTTAAAAACTTAAGCACGGATCAGTCATCAGCTTAAAATTTAAAATAAATAAGGTATCCAAGGACTCCAAGGTCTATGAAGACCATCCTGTGTCGAGTATTGTACGACTTTCATTCAAGGAAAAAGACTATTGCTTGTGTGTATGGCGATCAGTGATGGATAGGAGATGTGATAGCTATTAGCCTCGAAAATGATATTAGACAGCTGATATTTTTCCATCAAGCTGAACCACATACATTATTTCAAAAACCTCAACAAGACAAAGTTTGGGTACCAATCTGCAAAGTCCTGAGAAAGTTGACATCACTTGAACTAACTATAGTGATGGGTCGTTCTCACACAATTTCAAGAGAATTTCAGAAGAGATGATCACACTATTGGTTAAACACACTAATAAACTTTCATTGCTACAAAAACAGGCTACTTCACTGAAGAATAATTACAATTTTGCTACAATTTATTTTTTCTTTGATCGTGTTTACAAAAATAAATCAATATAAAAATAAAAATTAATTCTTGAAAAAAGATGTAAGCTACTCATTTAAATCTCAGTTTTGATAAGTTTTACAAGTATTTTTGAATCAAAATTGTATTAGGTTACTGGTATTGATTAAGTTATCATTAAATTACTATCTATCATTAATAATTTAAAAAACACTATTTTAAAAATATTGAAAATGTCAACTTCAACACACATCGAAGCTAAATATAAAAAATGTAATGAGCAAAGAAGACAAGAAACCTTCTTTGAGAACTTATTTAGCGAGTCAAAATGGTATTGCTGTTAACAGGTTTTTCATGATTTTTGAGTTTATAACTTTTTTATTAATACAATAAAAAAGAAACTTTTTTATTTGCCATAAGTATCTATAAAAACACTGTAAATTGTGCAAATTTGATACTTTTATCACCAGCCCATCACAGTTTGGATTTTTTTAAAAATTATTCAAAAATTCATAAAAATTTAGGGATAAGTATATCACCATTAATATTATTTATGATAAACTACTAACATATACCTACATATAAAAAAATAATCCAAACTGTGTATGCCACCCAACTGTTTAAATAAAAAATTTAAAAAAAATAGTTTTAAGGTCCTGAAACATGTAGTTAACAAGTAGGTAAGTAAGTCAAATTTTTTTAGTTGGTCAAGCAACCAGCATATGTTTTTTTAGAACACTTCAAATGGACTGACCCATCATAGTAAAGAAATTGGTGATTTTTCATGATGACAGTCTTATCATTTGTCCTTCTTCAAAGATCACAGAGTTAAATTCTTCAATTTGAATTAAAATCACATTTAGTGGAAAATTATCTAGGGTTAAAGATTACTGCAAAGGAAAAATCTATAGAGATGGACCAGTCTGTAAATGCAAAGATAATTGAACAAAAATATGGATTTATCGACTGTAAACCTTTATCTTTACCAATTGAACCTGCTTGGAAACCTAGAAACTATACTCTAATCTCTGATTGTGAACATTACAGGGAAATGGTTGGAAGGTTAAATTATTTCGCTTCGGGTGCAAAGTTTTGCCTTGAACATTTCATCTACAGCATAGTCTATCAACAAAGACCCATTTTAATTGGTAAAAAGAATTTTCAGATATTTGAAATCTAATCCTGAAGATGGCATTAGATACAATAAAATAACCCATAGATAGATTGAAGCATACACTGATACCAATTATGCAGGAGACAGAGTCACTAGAAGAACTACTTAAATACTCCAGTGGGCCAAATGTGTGTATAAGTAAATTGCAGAAATGTGTATCAGTTTCTTCTATGGAAACTGAGTATGTTGCTGCAACAGAGGCAACCCAACAGTTGGCTTGGCTTGACATTTTGTTGAAGGAAGTTGGTGCACTTTATGTCAATTCAAAGCCAAATCTCTTAGTGAGAGTGCCATTAAAGTTACAAAGAACTCGATGTTCCACAATAAATCAAAAATATTAGATACCATATGTGAGGAAGGTAGAATTGTTATTGGCCAGATTCCATCTGAAAAACAGGTAGCAGATATATTTACAAAATCCTTCTGGTGCACGAATGAGTGCTCTCATCGGTACAAAAATTCAATGTGAACTATAAACTCCTGGCAACCTGAATTATAAACATTGGGAGGGAAGCATCAACTTGTATTAATATTTATTAAATATTCATATGTTGTTTTTTTTCACATACTTTTTATAATTTTTGTTTTTGTGAAATCCCATTTAGTTTCAGAGGCATTTTATAAGATCAAGAGTCTCCTATATAAAGTAAGCATACGTATTTAGTTAGTTGGGAAGATGTTTTTTTTTCTGTTTTTCTTTTGTTGAGTGTCAAATAAATAGCTTTTTGCAACCGATCTTCATTTATTTTAGTCTTACCTGACATCAACAAATGCATGTATAGAGTCAAATTTAATATTTAGAGAATGTGTACTCTAAAGAATAATTCTTATTCAGTTTTAAATAGTTTGTAACACATTGTGAATAAACGCGAAAACAAAATAAGCAAGACCAATCTTCGAAAATACTAAAATTTTCACTAAAACAAAATTACTCTACACATTTTTATTACCAATTAGTATTAAACAAATGGATATAAACAGTTTATTAATTACTAATTGGTACTAAACAAATGCATTATAACAGTTTATTAGAATATAAATAAATAAAAACTTTAAAATTCTTGTACACCACGACTTTAAGACCTATAAGCGAATTATTATCGATTGTGCATCCTGGGCTTTTTGTTGGACATTTTTAATTATATAGAATTCTTATTCAACAAATTAAAAATACTTACTGGCTTTAAAAAAGCACTCATATATTCACTTAAAAAGCATAAAATTGTGCAATATGCTAAAAGACCGTACGGATTTTCCATGACTGCATTATTTAATTACTTGAAACTAACAATAATCAGCACCTTCAAATTTCGCTACACAAACAGAAAAACACAATTTAACCTAAAACTTAACGCTCACAATTACAAAGCGAATACAGCTGGAATAATGGCAAAGCAGTATTAATAATTTACGGTAATTCCCGGAGGATAAACAGGAAAAAGAAAAGTATTAATAATTTACTTGTAAGTAAAAATGGTAGTGTTCTATACATTTATTTCAAAAACCCAGCTAATTAATTTATCAAAGCATAAATAAATCAAATTATATTTAAATTATATCTAGGTACCTAATTATCAAATTCAATAACGAAAATCTTGGAAAATTCAATTTTCAAAAAAATGTTAATAACAAAATATTTATTAACATTTAATGAAAATTATTGTTATTGTTAACTATATTAAGATTTATTTTCAGCTGATCAAGCCGTGATACTCTATGTATGTTAATCTTAACAAAATATACCGCTTCGTCCAGTTACTTTGTCGAATGTTAGACGCTAGCTTGGTAAGCTGTTAATTGTGTAATTTGTAGATTGCAGTTTGTGATTGATGTTACATTTCTAATTTATATGATGCTCATTACATTATTTCATTTGTTTATTGTAAAGTTGTTTGTTTATTAACTAACCTATTCATCATAATACAAAGATAGGTATACAATTTACTGGTTTATTCAATGAACTGTGAAAGTGACATAATATGTTCCATTCGTTTTTCAACTTTCATTCATAACTATGTATCGCATTTGTGAATTATTTCCTAAATTGCTCATTTTATGTTACCAGGAATTTTCTAAGAGACTGAAAGCATTCTTAACAACCCAGAAAACAATATAAGTTTCACAAAATAAAACAAACCCTCTCTTAGATGATCCTTTATATATATTTTTTTAAGTTTGTTGGCGAAATATCCTAAACAGATTTTTAGTGAAAGAATTACATTTTTTTACTAATGTTATGTTAGTACAATTTTCAGATGTGTAAAAATATCTAGATTAATATCTTGAAAAAAACCCAGAATAAATTTTAAAATTCCTAAAAATGTTCTTTAAGAGGTAATTCCACAGAGTTAATAACCCTTTACTTTTTCCAGTTAGGTGTTTTTTACAACTTCCTAAAATCAATTTCTTGTTTGTTTTTTTTAATTATGTAATTATACTTTACTTGCATTCAGTAAGAGATTAACACCATCATGAATATTTCTTCATCCTTTAGTGTTACTTTCTTTTTTCAATTTATTTTTTGAAGAAAGTTTATTAACAGCAACTATAAATCTTCCATTTCTGTAACAAAAATTGATTTCCTGTCATTTTTAATGTTATCTTCATCTGTGTTGCACAAAAAAAAAATATACAGTCCTTGAAATAACAAAAGCTATTTGTTTATTTTAAAGCAAATGGAATCTCATTTAAGATTTTCTACATTTTTCTAAAACCCAGTCCCTGTGATCTTCAAATTAGTTGTTAGATTTTGTATTAAAGATTTGCAATATAAATCAGTTACTCCACTATATGGTTGTACATCATACATACCTAATTTTAAAATTATCTTAACTTTTTAAAAGTTGTATAAGTGACATCTTTTTTAAATTCTTTACAAGTGCTTTCCTAAGTGAATTTTAGGGTGCCTTTTCAATTTTTTTAGTTCTGTAAAATATAAAAATAACAAGAATATTTATAGGAAGTTTAAAAGTCAGAAGATGAAATAACTTCCTGTACTTCCATTATGTATCGATACTTATCAGTACTATATAGGTACGTTATGCAGCGCAGTACTTGCCACGACTTTAATTGTGGCTATTGTTTCACTCGTGATCATGGTTCTGTGTTCTAATTATGATTGTTCTTTTGCTTGTTGCAAAAACAAACATACTTTAACTAATCTTATTCAAATTATACAATTTGAGAAAAAGTGAATAAATTTTTAAAAAAGATAAAAGGGAATACCAACCAAATGTAATTCTCCGAGTGTGATAGTGATTGGCCCTAAGGAGCAAAGGATTTAATTGTAAAAAACTTGTAACAGATGTAAATAATTAGTAGAAGGAAGTATCAGAACACTGCAGTTACTTGATACACGGTTTGAAAACCTTAATTTGCCATTTCACTGAGTTTTGGGTGATTTTACATACTCTGTACTAGGATTCTATTTGTACGAGGGCAAGCCAAAGATTATCTACACTTTTCATTCTACTATTTATTTACACAAAGGTAGGAGATCAACATGTACATCATTTTTCTACATAGTCAGCTCACTTGTCAATGCACTTTGTTCAGTGGCCCACAAGCTTGCATATTCCTTTCAAGAAGAAAGTTTTTAGTTGGTTGAGAAGCCACTTTTACATCCCTTTCTACATGTCTAAGTCTATGGAAAATCAGTACAAACTGATGAAAGTGAGTGAGCAAGATTGGGCTGTACGGAGGGTGTTCCAGTTCCTCAAAATTTAACTTTTAATAGTGTAATATGCTCTCTTGGTACCCATTGCAGACGGACTACAGAAGCCAAACTTGTCATGGATGATTTTGTGGACAGAACCATGACTGATGTTCAAAGAAGACACTATCTCATCGATGGTAACCCACCTATTCATCAGAATTATTTGCTGAATCTTGTCATCCGTGATGGAGGTTGGCAGGTGCCCTGCTCCCTCTTTGTGTGTCACACTCGTCTGGTCCCTTTAAAACTTCTCGATCCATGATAAAACAATGTCCCTTGCCAATATTTGGCTTAGTCTACAATGAATTTTATTCTCTTTCACACCCAACTATCAGAGAAACTGGATCACTACTCATTGTTCCTGCTTGGTGCAAACTCCTAGTGGAGTGGACATGGTTACAATTTAATAGCCAGAAGGCAAATGACACGATCAAGGTCAAATTTCGCACACATGACCACATTTATACCAACTGTAAGCATGCATGTGCAAAAGGCATCATGACAAGAGCGAAAATAATTTTTTACTTGCCCTTATAATAAACCCAAAACATCAAGCTGACCCTGCGTTGACTAGTCTTCTTACCTTCAAAACATGTGTTTTGCTGTTCCATAGAACAGTTTGAATCTAAGGGAAATCAAAGTAATGTAGTTGAGATAGACAAAACAAAATTTGGATACAGAAATTTAATATATAAATAATGAAAGTTCAGCTTACCAACAATTATGAAATATTTTAATATATTCTAGCTCTTTCGAACGTTCATCCAGCTTCAGGAATATCCATATAATTAAGTATAAACATTTTACAACTATAAAATAAATCAAAATTTTATATATACAGTGACAATCATATATATATATATATATATATATATATATATATATATATATATAACATTTTGGTTTATTTCATTTTATACTATTTTAAATGAATAGTTGTAACATTTTTATACTTAATTGTATGGATATTCCTGAAGATGGATGAAGGTCGGAAAGCGTTAGAATATAGTTTCATAATTGTTGGTAAGCTGAACTTATATTATATATATATAAAATATCAACAGTGCCATTTTACGAAAATTTAACCTAGAGAAATTTAATTGCAATGTTTAATTGAAAATGACTTGAGTGCTGCGTGGAATAGAGCATGATAGTAGAAAATGTGATTAATACAAGAAACATGCACATCATTAATTGATATGTTACTTTCAATTAGCAAGGAATACATACATCCAGGTACAACAATAATCAGTAAATGACTCTTGGGGGTTCTACAACTGCCCTTATCAAAGAGGCAGTTTACTTATCTTACTGTGAGCAGATATAATTTTGTGAATCCAACCACAAATACCATACATACAAAATTTAGATAGGTTGTGGGATTAGGAATCCCAAATACTACTTTTCAGAATTCATAAATATTTCAGATTGTAATTAGTCAAATTACAAAAAATGAACACAAAACACATTTTTACAGGATTATCAGAGCTCTATCTTAAATAAAATTGACAATTACCAGTTCTGCAGGAACAGTGCAACATGACCCATTAAGAGACCAACATCTCTTAGGATAAATAAAAATTCTGAAATAATGATTTCCTGACCCTTAAAAGTTAAAACTAGTATATTGATCAGTAGAAAGTATATAAATATTAAGATAAGACATGATGCCCAATGGTAAATAATTATCATCCATTTTATTACTGAATTTATATCAAATTTTCTCAGTCATCTGAACTTCACTTACAACAAGGAGTTTAATTAAATTTGATATCTTAACTTCTGCCATATCCATTGTTGATTTAATGTTTGTTACATTTACCATTGTACGAGGGATATCTCTAAAGTAAAGACCGCTGGGAAATTTTTCTCCTTAAGGTTGGCGAACCTGTGTCATTCATGACCATGCCAGTAATGTACACACTGCATTGTTGTCTGTAACTTGTCGCATTGTAATATCTTTGATCGCATGTAAGTTATTTGTTATAAAATGAATAGGAAAATCGATCTTGCCGCCTACTATGAAATATGTGGAATCATACTTTATTAAAACGTTAAGCCGGCTGAACTTCTTAGGCAGTTGGTTGCTGTGTACAGTGATAATGTAATGAATGAAAGAGACATCTGAAAACAGTGTCATCAGTAATCACCAACAAAGGTCAGGCCATAGCCATCTGAACACAAACTGATGACCACAGTCTTTTGGGATCGGTTTGGCCCACAGATGATTGATTTCATGCCACGTGGAATGACTAAATGCAGAAGTCTAGTGCGAAACTCTATGTAAGTTACAGCACACCATTCAAAATTGGCGATGTAGGTGGCTGACCAACAGCATCGTCCTACTGCATGATGCGGGTCCGACACGTAATTTACTGACAACATTTGGATGGGAAATTTACTATCACCCACGATATAGTCTGGACTTAGCTCCTTTTGATTACAATTTATTTGGGAAATTGAAAGAATTTTTGAGTAGCAAGCAATTCATGGGTGATGATGAACTTAAAAATGCTGTTAATCAGTGGCTAAATGGACTGGCGGCAGAAGAATATGATGAGGGTATATTGAACCTGGTGTATCTCTACGATAAATGTCTTAATTCATGTGGCGATTGTATAGAGAAGTAGTATAAGGTATGTACTTAATTAAAGAGAAATAAAAAATATTCATAAAGTTTTCAGAATAACTTTTTTTACAGTGAAACTGTCTTTACTTTAGGGATAACCTCTTGTAAAAAAAGTATAGCAAAGGCTCAGATTAAAAAGGAACTTCTAAAAATGCTAGTTACAATTGATTATGGAAGTATACAGTTGTAAGGTAAGTAATTGTATATTTTAAAGCATTAATTTTAGAAAAAACTTGCTTTTCTATATAAAAACAAGTATGGTTATTTTTACTGTTTGCCATTCAGTAGTTGACTGGAACATTCTGACAGTGTTTTGGAACACTTGAGATTTTGAATTTTGGTTTTACCAATTTCATGTCAAAAAAAAACTTTACCCTGTAATAAGAAATATTTTTATGCAGTACAGAATGGGATTATGCCCAGTCGTATCAACAGAAGTTGCCATATTGTAATGGATTTTGTCTATGACCATTTGAATCGTTCTATGCCTAAAACATGGATTGGGCACAAAATCAAGGAATAGGAAGCACACACTTCAGATCAGCTCTTTTCTTTGTGAACTTCAAAAAACTTGCAGACATCTTTTTTTACATGAAAGAATTTAGGGTAGCAGTTAATTTTGCAATAAAACACTTTTTAGATTTCATGTCATGTTTACTCATATCTGAAAATATTTGTACTGTTTATCATTTATTCTTAGCAGATCCTTTTTAAATAGAGTTATACAATATTAGTCCTTGGCATTTTCTTTGCATAATTGAATTTTTATATTTTAATATAACTTAAAAATAAGTATTTATTGGGAATATTAATATTGGAGTATGTAATATTAATTTTTTTTTCATTTTACTTTTAGAAAAATAAATTGCTGATTTTTTCTAATTTACCATGTAATGATCCATGTCTTCTGAATTATTTTTCTCATGTATACTTTTTTTTATTGATATATATATATACTCTTATGTATATTGACTCTGGTAGTTGCTGGATATCTCATTCAACTTTGTTTATTCAGGGCTCCTCAACAACAGCATCCCTGGTTTATGTAGTGCATGTTACATGTTCAGGTCACTAGGCCAACAGACAGGGTCAAGTACCAATTAATAGTAAAATGTAATTGATCTGGCCTAGTCTTAAATTATACCTCAGGACAGCAAATGCCTACTCTTTGCTCTTGTATGATAAATTTCCCAATTACTGAATCTAATGTATGTTGTGATTCCTAAGATTAATCTGTACTTAATTCACAATTTCCTTTTTATTGATACTTTTTTATAATTGTTGTATTTGAAGATAATTTGTTTTGTATGTTGTTTTTTTTTTTTATAGATTTATTATGGAAACTTCTACAGTAAATAATAGTGAAGCTAGTTCTGTTAAATCTGAATCCTTACAAATGTCTGCATCATTACAACAGCAGCCACATGTTCTTCAAACCCAACCTGTTTCAGTCTCTCAACAATCACAATCTTCTGTTGTATCAGTAGCATCCAGTGAAACTCAGAGTACAGGTAAGTGACAGTATTAAAAGATTTAAATATGTTACATTACCAGAAAGGGGAAATCTTCTTCCAAAAAGAAAATTGTTAAATACTAAGTGCAGGATTCCCACCCAGATTTGAAGTAAGTAAAATAGACATTACAACAAAATTATAAAAAAATTAGATATATTCTGAAAGAACAGTGTTTGCCATTTATTTTCACATCCCTTTTATTAATTTTTAAAAATTCTCTTTCATATGCCGATCTTCACTATCTATACAAGTCTTTAACCTCTCCCTGAAATTCCATATTACATTTCTTGTTATGTCCAATTGTATTGCAGTGATTTGTTGATGGATTGCAGCTTTAAATGATTCTTGGCTTCTGTTTAACGATTTCAGCCTTTAGATGTCCCCAGAGAAAAAATTAAACATGCTGCAAGATCAGGTGACTGTGCAGGCCATGTGATTCCTCCTTGTTGTGAAATAAGACGTCCAGGGAATATTTCTCTGAGGAAATTCATTGATTGTCTTGCTGTGTGAACATTGGCCCCTTCTCGTTGAAACCATGAATTTTAACTTGATTTCTAAGTTCATTAAGTTTTGTTGCAAGAAGTCGTGTAATATTTTTATACAACGTTTGGAAGTTACTATAACAGATTGCTTTCTTCCTCAAAAAGGTATGTCCCTATTATTCCAAATTTAGCAACTTTGCACCAAATTGTAACACGCTCAAAGTGCAGAGGGCAGTCACAAAGTTGTAGGGGATTATTTTCTTCCCAGTATCAAAAGTTTGGTTGTTAACAACCCAATAAATGAAATGGGCTTCTTCATTTGACAGCACAGTCTTAAATTCACTGGAAAATTTGCCAGAATAGCGTGGGAAGAAGCAATGCAGTTGCGTTCATTTAGCTGCTGCATGACCATAATTTTGTAAGGATAAAACTAAGTCTGTATATAAAATTCTCTTTGTAGTCCGATCAGAAATTTGTAACATAGTAGCGTGTTTACTGGTACACACGCTGTGTACCAGTAGCTATGATTGTATAACTGCTTGTCTCACTGCGTCAATATTTTTGGATGTTCAACTTTCATAGCCTGCCTGGTGATTTCTTCTTCAAAGCTGAATTGATAGTTCTAAAATTGGATACCCATAACTGAATTGTCTTATTGGATTCCATGGCTTGTTGACCTAGCCGAAAGTGTGAATGAAATTATCACAGTGTGCTGATAACAGAATCACCATTTTTAAAATGCATTTCAGTAACGAAGTGCTCACCGTTCTACACCATGGTTGTAACTGAAATATTAAGACTTCTGCACACACTCTGTACTATCAACAATTTACCAGCAGTGTTGGGAAATCAAAAACTTATTTCTGGACCCTGTACTATTTTCCTTTATTGACATGTGATTCTCATTTCTCATTAGCGAGACTTGGCCTCGCTACAAGCTTATTCTGTTATTTTATTTTTTTTTCTCTGGGTTCGCAATTCTTTCTGCAGAGAATAAGATGAGTGTTTTGTAGCATATGTGAAAAATACCATGCCTGATCGGGATTCGAACCCAGAACATCCAGGTGAAAGGCCGAGACGCTACCACTCATGCCTCGGAGGCTGGCAAGCTTATTCTATTCTATCTCGTGTTAGTTTTTTTTTTACATTTGACTAAAATATCTTTTTTGAAATAAAGTTACTCTTCGAGAGTTTTTTCAGAAGTTAATGTTGATAACTAGTACAGATTCAGTTAATATGTACATGTGTTAGGAAAATTCCACTAATAGTTTAATCCTTTACCTTCCAATTACGGAATCAAGTAGTGCCATTGGGTCTCTAATTTTTTGATCACATAGTTCCTATCGGCTATCAATTAAATTTATGGTTTGTTACCTTATGTATAAGGTAAAATTGCTTTTATCAAAAAAATTAAATTTTTTTTTAAAACCTTCATTTAATCAAAACATAGAGCTCACAGAATACATAACCTCACTTTGAGAACGTAATTAAGTGTAAAACAATCTGTTTTTGATTCTTTTAATATTGATTATTGATATTACGTAGGTTTACGATCTTACAAAGAGATGATAGTTTGTTTTTAAATTTCTGTGCTTAGCCGCAGTTAGTTTAAAAATGCCGAGCATACTTTGCAAAGGAGTGCTATGTGTAAATTTCATTGTCGACTTATACTCGATAAAGAAGTGTACCAGTAAATTATGATGTTGAACTTTATTCAATAAAAGAGGGCAAAGGGTTAATATTTATGTGGATAAGATTTCATTGGAATTGGCCAGTGGCTGGTAATAAAATGATTAGTAATTGGTAGAAAAATACAAGGCATATATAAGAGGATGAAACGAGAGCCAGTTGAAAAAAAATGATTCAACATTTATACTACTTTCTTTATTTTTATAGTTACTGTTTTATTTTCTAATTGTTGAAATTGAGGAAAACAACGTTTTTTATTACCATTACCTCTGCTTAAAATTCCATGCTTTAGATTGCATTCTCTTCATCATTGCTGTTTTCAACTCCCAATCTCCTTGAATCATTGAAAAGCAAACCCTTTCCTTGTATTAAAGAATTGTAGAAGACACTAGATACAAGAACATGGGCTGTAAGGAGGGATTATGGGTTAATACATTTTTTAATCTGGTGTATAATCTTGAGGGGATCTTTTTAGCTTGATCTCCTAGATAGCAAGAAGTCTAGTTTTTAATTATGTACACATTGGAAATGCTGAACTGTATAGGCAGCAGCACATGGATATATGGATCAATATTCTTAGAATGTATCCTGTACCCAATTTACAACAGGCTAGTTTTTTTTTATTAAAAATTTTGTAGACAATACTTTGTAAATTTTACAGAAACTTAATTTCACTCACTTGTCATAAAGTGACTTCTGTATTTACTTGTTCAGTGAATTCATTCTTTATGCGGTAGGCATCCCACTTTTACTTTCATCAACAGTTTTTATTTAATACTTGTACCACTGCTGAACATTTCCTGGTACTTACATATTAACGCCACCGCAGCTACAGCTTTATTTAAAAACAAAGTAGTCAATCGGATTTTGGTGGAAAATGGGCCGATATAGAGTTTAACGTAGATTCAAAACAGTCTCTTTATTAATTTTAATAAATTTATTTATTTTATAAATATAATTTAACCAAACTTAACCTACGCTCGCTTCGCTTGCTAATCTTGACTAATTAACACGAGTGTTTTGATTATTTAAATAATAAATAATTGCAATAATTACGGAATTTATTAAATAAATACTCAAAAAATTACGGTGTTAATTAGTCAAGGTTAGCGAGCGTAGGTTAAGTTTGGTTAAATTATATTTATAAAACAAATAAATATAAATAACCATTTATTAAAATTAATAAAGAGACTGTTCATTTTCCACCAAAATCTAATTGACTACTTTGTTTTTAAATAAAGCTGTAGCTGCGGTGGCGTTAATATGTAAGTACCCATTTCCTTTATATATTACTGTAGCCTCTTAAATTTGACATGATTAATGTTAAATTTTAAACCAATTCAACAGCAATTTGCTTGAAAACATGCAATAAGTTATATGTGTAAAATTTGTCTACTTTGAATTCTTTAAATAAATAAGGATTATTTATGACCACCACATAGCTTAGTCATTTAATAATATTGCACCTTGTTTATCTCTTTTTTTCTAGGAATAGGCTTGAATGCAGATAAAATAGATAATGGTAATGCAAAACGTGGTGGATGGCCTAAAGGTAAAAAAAGAAAGAAAACACCTCGTGATCAGTCAGCACCACGGCAACCATTAACTGGTTTGTATTTTTTATTAAAACTAATTATAAAGATTTTTATTTTATATTCTTTGTAAATTTAATTTCAGTATATAATTGTTTAGAACTTTCTTTTTTCCTAGTGCCATTTTTTCCCTACAGAATTCATCTTACTCTCATCATTAAAAAATAATTAATAATCAAAAAATAGAGTTTTGAATTTTTTTATGCAAACATTTATTAGAATAAATATTACAAAAATCATATTCAGTAATGACTAAACACTGGGCTATTAAACTCATGAGTAACTTAAGAAAATTGTAAATTGCAGAATTTTTATACATCTGGCTGAATTGTTGTAGGATTAAATTTTAATGAGTGCACATAAATCTTTGTTTGTCTTATTTTTAATCTGATTGAAGTCTGATCTGAATCTGATGGAAGTAAGAAAGAAAAAGAAACAGATTCTGATGATATAACTTTTGAACAAAGCAGTTCATCTGAGCCTCATTTTCAGACTCAAGAAAATCTTAACGATGTCATACGAGATTTAAAGTTATCTAAAAAACAGTCTGAAATGCTTATTCCTAAAATTGCTAAAAGGATGGAATCTTCTTCAAAAGAATATAAAGATATGTACTTATCGTAATCATCATCCTGAATTTAAAGACTATTTTTCTGAAGAAAATGGCTTAGTGTTTTGTAATGACATTTCTTCTCTTATGGAGACACTTTGTAATAAACATAACCTAGCAGAATGGCACTTGTTCATTGATTCCTCTAAAGTTAATTTAAAAGCTGTGCTTTTGCATAATGACAATAAATTCCCATCAATATGTGTGGCTCACTCTGCTAGTATGAAAGAAACATATGAAAACTTTAAATTTATATTGGAAAAGCTTCAATACTTAGTGTATGGATGGAATATTTGAGGTGATTTGAAGGTATCTGTACCTATTCTTGGTCTGCTGCTAGGTTACACAATGTGCTGTTGTATTTTGTGTGAATGGGATAGTAGGGACAGAAAAAGCCATTTCATTAGAAAACAATGTCCTAAATGCGAATCACTCATTCCTGAACAGAAAAATGTGAAACATGACCCATTGTGTAATCCTAAAAATGTGTATCTACTTCTGTTACATATCAAATTAGGATTAATGAAGAATTTCGTCAAGCCCATGGACAATATTCATGGTTTCGTGTACTTAAAACAGAAGTTTCCTAAAATTTGTGATGCAAAGATTAAAGAAGGAATATTTGTGGGTCTACAAATACAATCATTAATACATGATAAAACGTTTGAGGAACCATTGAATCCACTGGAGAAAGCAGCTTGGCAAGCATTCAAAAATGTTACCCTTGAGTTTTTTTGGAAAATCAAACAGCAGAAAATTGCCGTGATTTTGTCAACAATCTTATAAAAATTTGGGTTGTACTGTGTCCTTAAAAGTACACTTCCTGCACTCGCACATAGATTTCTTCCCAGAAAATCTTGGCACAGTAAGCGATGAGCAAGGGGAACACTTTCATCAGGATATTTTAGCTATGGAAAAGAGGTATCAACGCAAATGGAATCCTAATATGCTGGCCGATTATTTTTGGATCACCAAGAGTGATGCTCCATAGGTGAAATATAGTAGAAAATCGTCATTTCTTACTTTCTAGGTGGGTCAAATGTTTGAATATTGTGTAGTTAAGAAGTCAGAAAGTATTAAAATGTTTGAAATTATAAATCTGTCAATTGGAAACCTTGCATGATGGGGAAAAATCAATATCATATTTGAATTCTGGAGTAAAAACACTATCAGAATCACATATTTTTCTTTCCGAGAAAAAAATTCTTTGTTGTTCGACAGTGTTATTTTTTTAGCACTTGATCATTTTTGATAAACCACTTCCAACCATCATTATTTTCAGCATTGTTTTTTTTTCATCAATTTATTCTTATTATTATTTCCCTCAATATCTGCTTCTTAAACCTTTTCTTTATACGAGGGTTATTTTTTTTCAAGGTCCTATCGGTCGCGAAATAAAAACCTGCTCAAAAATTGAATGAACCTTTGCGCATATGTCTTGTGCAGCGTCTTTAGTATGGCCTTCATTCATGCCGCATCACTTCATTTAGTTCTGAAAATACAGCTAGCACATAAACATGTCTACAACAATAGCATTTCCCACAAAGTGAAGTGCGTGCGGTAATTCGATCTCTTCAGGCTGAGGAGTGTAATGCAACTGAAATTCATCGACAAATAAGTAATGTGTATGGTGAAACTTCAATGAGTGACAGCAAAGTGCGACAATGGTGCAGGAACTTTAAAGCAGTTCATGATGCAGGCGAATACATAGAACCTAAATAACAGTGAAGTGGTTCATGCCCAATTCTCCCAGCATTTATTCCCTAACTCCTTTCAGTTGAATTTTTTTAAGCCATCATTCTCTTGATATGATAAATTATTCTTTATCCCTTTCTGCTTTGTGCTAATCTTTTAATCTAATGTAATTACTACATCTTAAATTATCTCTTGAGTTTTTTATGTTCATCCATTGTCTTCTGCTTGTTTTTACTTTGTACACATCAAAAGATGTATAGATAGAAAGAAAAGTGTTTTAATCTCTATTTTTAATAAACTGTTTAGCAAATTAAAAGATCTTTCAATTAAATTACTTAAAATTAGATTAAAAGCCTTTCATTTATAGAAACAGCATTACATTAAATTTTAAATAATAGCTACTTGTTAGGTAAACCTTTGTTTAATGTGTTCTTAAATATTTATCTTGTTAAAATTGTTATTTTAATAGGAGTGTATTTTATGTAACGACTCTTTTAAGCCATCTTTTAACAAAACTTAATGAAGAATATCATTTTTACAAACTTCTGCTATATTTTTGCTTATATTTTTATATAAGAATACTGATTATTGGCTTAATATCATATTTTTGTATTTTATTTTAGGTTATGTAAGATTTCTTAACGATCATAGAGAAAAAGTACGTGCAGAAAACCCTAATTTACCTTTCCAGGAGATTACTAAACTTCTTGCACTTGAATGGAGTCAACTCCCTCAGAATGAGAAACAGGTGATGATTGTATAATTTATATTATTTAATTGTTATAATATTATTTTTCTAGCTTTCTCAACTTAGTTTATTAGCAGGTGTGAAAGAAATATATTTTATTAGTTTATTGTAAATTCTGAGATAAAAGTAGAAGTCGCCTCAGCAATTAAGTTAAACTTCAGTTTTAACACGTTTTGAAGGGTTAAAGAAGATTACTGTAAAAGTTAAATTTTAAAGTTAAAATTGTTGTAATGATGTACTGGTAAATAATACATGTATCACTTACTTTAGGACATGGAAGCAGTGGCAGATTGTTCTTAGATTAACAGATATATATTACTGACTGTAAAATCATTGCTCATTAGAATCCATCTTTGCACACTAATAATGTTAGTAAAATTTTATTTTATATTTTGTTTACACAATCGGGTGTCCAATATTTTTTGTTGGTGATGGTTGTAAAATATATAAAATTAAATTCTTCATTCTATTTCAAAATTTTAATTTTACCAAAAAAAAAGTAATACTTCTAAACACAATGTTAGCCAAGAACATGTTCATGATTTCCAAGAGACAATTTTTTTAAATTCCTAGTTCAAAATGCACCAACGTATCAGGCGGAGCATGGCAGTCTGAATTAGAGAGAACAATGCATTGAGTGTATAAAGACAGACTGTATGATAACATTATTAAATTTCCATTTATAAATTTGATTGCACAGAAGTAGGGGAAAAACAATTCTCGACCAAGAAAACTTGCATAAAGACATTTTTGAACAAACAGTATTTTATTAATGAAGTATAATAATTATTGTTGGATTACTTTTTTTTAACTGTTTATTTGTGATTTTGAATATTAAGAAAAAAAAACAATTTATCTTTAGTTCCAACGTAGAAGTCAATCGGAACTTTTTTAATCATATTTCTGGTTCTAAAATCTTGGGTTATGTGCCAGGATTTATGATAGTTTGATTTTTTTTTTTTGTCTTCAGTCATTTGACTGGTTTGATGCAGCTCTCCAAGATTCCCTATCTAGTGCTAGTCGTTTCATTTCAGTATACCCTCTACATCCTACATCCCTAACAATTTGTTTTACATATTCCAAACATGGCCTGCCTACACAATTTTTTCCTTCTACCTGTCCTTCCAATATTAAAGCGACTATTCCAGGATGCCTCAGTATGTGGCCTAAAAGTCTGTCTCTTCTTGAACTATATTTTTCCAAATGCTTCTTTCTTCATCTATTTGCCGCAATACCTCTTCATTTGTCACTTTATCCACCCATCTGATTTTTAACATTCTCCTATAGCACCACATTTCAAAACCTTCTAATCTTTTCATCTCAGATACTCCGATTGTCCAAGTTTCACTTCCATATAAAGCTACACTCCAAACATATACTTTCAAAAATCTTTTCCTGACATTTAAATTAATTTTTGATGTAAACAATTTATATTTCTTACTAAAGGCTCGTTTCGCTTGTGCTATTTGGCATTTTATATCGCTCCTGCTTCATCCATCTTTAGTAATTCTACTTCCCAAATAACAAAATTCTTCTACCTCCATAATCTTTTCTCCTCCTATTTTGACATTCATTGGTCCATCTTTGTTATTTCTACTACATTTCATTACTTTTGTTTTGTTCTTGTTTATTTTCATGCGATAGTTCTTGCGTAGAACTTCATCTATGTCATTCATTGTTTCTTCTAAATCCTTTTTACTCTCGGCTAGAATTACTATATCATCAGCAAATCGTAGCATCTTTATCTTTTTACCTTGTACTGTTACTCCGAATCTAAATTGTTCTTTAACATCATTAACTGCTATTTCCATGTAAAGATTAAAATGTAACGGGGATAGGGAACATCCTTGTCGGACCCTCTTTTACATTACAACTTCTTTCTTATGTTCTACAATTATTACTGTTGCTGTTTGGTTTCTGTAAATGTTAGCAATTGTTCTTCTATCTCTGTATTTGAAACCTAATTTTTTTTAAATGCTAACATTTTATTCCAGTTCACGTCATCGAATGCCTTTTCTAGGTCCAAAAAAAGCCAAGTATGTTTGTTTGTTTTTCTTTAATCTTCCTTCTACTATTAATCTGAGGCCTAAAATTGCTTCCCTTGTCCCTATACCTTTCCTGAAACCAAATTGGTCTTCTCCTAACACTTCTTCCAGTCTCCCCTCAATTCTTCTTTATAGAATTCTAGTTAAGATTTTTAATGCAAGACCAGTTAAACTAATTGTTCCATATTCTTCACATTTATCAGCTCCTGCTTTCTTTGGTATGATGACTATAACACTTTTTTTGAAGTCTGACGGAACTTCCCCTTTTTCATAAATATTACACACCAGTTTGTATAATCTATCAATCGCTTCCTCACCTGCACTGTGCAGTAATTCTACAGGTATTCCGTCTATTCCAGGAGCCTTTCTGCCATTTAAATCTTTTAATGCTCTCTTAAATTCAGATCTCAGTATTGTTTCTCCCATTTCATCCTCCTCTTCTTCCTCTATAACACCACTTTCTAATTCATTTCCTCCGTATAACTCTTCAATTTATTCCACCCATCTATCGACTTTACCTTTCGTATTATATATTGGTGTACCATCTTTGTTTAACACATTATTAGATTTTAATTTATGTACCCCAAAATTTTCCTTAACTTTCCTGTATGCTCCGTCTATTTTACCAATGTTCATTTCTCTTTCCACTTCTGAACACATTTCTTTAATCCACTCTTCTTTCGCCGGTTTTCACTTCCTGTTTATAGCATTTCTTAATTGCCGATAGTTCCTTTTACTTTCTTCATCACTAGCATTCTTATATTTTCTACGTTCATCCATCAGCTGCAATATATCGTCTGAAACCCAAGGTTTTCTACCAGTTCTCTTTATTCCGCCTAAGTTTGCTTCTGCTGATTTAAGAATTTCCTTTTTAACATTCTCCCATTCTTCTTCTACATTTTCTACCTTATCTTTTTTACTCAGACCTCTTGTGATGTCCTCCTCAAAAATCTTCTTTACCTCCTCTTCCTCAAGCTTCTCTAAATTCCACCGATTCATCTGACACCTTTTCTTCAGGTTTTTAAACCCCAATCTACATTTCATTATCACCAAATTATGGTCGCTATCAATGTCTGCTCCAGGGTAAGTTTTGCAGTCAACGAGTTGATTTCTAAATCTTTGCTTAACCATGATATAATTATCTGATACCTTGCAGTATCGCCTGGCTTTTTCCAAGTATATATTCTTCTATTATGATTTTTAAATTGGGTGTTGGCAATTACTAAATTATACTTCGTGCAAAACTCTATAAGTCGGTCCCCTCTTTCATTCCTTTTGCCCAGCCCGTATTCACCCACTATATTTCCTTCCTTGCCTTTTCCAATACTTGCATTCCAATCTCCAACTATTATTAAATTTTCATCTCCTTTTACGTGTTTAATTGCTTCATCAATCTCTTCGTATACACACTCTACCTCATCATCATCATGGGCGCTTGTAGGCATATAGACGTTATATATGCGTTTGATTAGAACATTATAAAAGTTTGATTATATAAAAGTTGGGTAGTTATTATTTAAAAAACTGTATCTAAACAAAATGATATTACTTTTCTGTAAATATTTCCAATTGATTGCTGAAAAACTGAAAGTATTTTTAAATTAAAAAACATTGTACCTTTATTAATAATACTAGGTAACAAATTTACCTGTGATAGTCTGTATCGTGTTTACCATTAGGTCAATAGGTTTCAGATTCAATATCTAGCAAGATTCTAACAATTTTTTATATACCATTTCATTCGCTTAAAATATGCAGGCCACAATACTTAAATGTCCAAGCTTTTGCTTGTAATAATGACAATTACCATGTATGTATATAAGGTTATACATTATCTTATATAATATAAAAGATAATGAATCCATGGATTCTCAAAAATATTTTTATATAAATTGCTAAGTTTACATTAAGCTTTCTATTTTATTGTGTTTATTGCTGATATATTTGATAATTATTATTCATTTCCACATTCTAGGCCAGCATTTGTCAACCTTTCAGTATTTGCAACAGAATTTTCAATTATAATTTTCATAGTGTATAAATGCTGCACCTTGTTCAATTCCAGCCAGTCTCAGTCAAGTCGATTCTTTTTATCGCTATCGAATCCATCGTGAATGTGTCTATTGTAATTTGCATGTTAATTGCAGTTCACAGTATTACTATTCACCGGTAGTGGATTTATACAGAATCATGGATAAATTTTTAAGTAGGCATAAGCGAGTATTAGCAGACAGCATGAAACCTAATAAACTTAAACGACATTTGGAAACACTTCATAGAGAGTACATTAACAAACCCTGAGAATTCTTCAAAGTAAAATCATATGAAAAGCAAACATGATTTTTAAAAAAAACTTTGTGAATGGAAAACCTTTACTTACCTCTTACAAAATTTCATATAAAATAGCCAGGTGTAAAAAGCGTCACACCATTGGTGAAGAGCTTATTTTGCTAGTTGCAATTGAGATTGTAGAAACTAACCTCTATCGGTGATATAGCTGAAGATGTACAACATCAGCTTTTCAGGAAGTTGCGTGACAAATTGTTTTCAATTCTGCTTGATGAGGCAATAGATAGTAATAAAGATGCTCATTCCATTGCCTATATTTGATTTTGTGATGGTATGTCAGCAGTAGAAGAACTACTATTCTGTAAACCAATAGAGCTCAAAGCAATACCTTTCACATTATTTACTATCTTGAATGATTTTATAAACAAGGCAAACATAGAGTGAAAAAATTGCATCAGAATATGCACCAATGGTGCTCGTTCAATGTTTGGAAGATTCCAAAGTATACAAGCACTTGAGAAACAAAAATCTCCACATGTATCTGGACACATTGCTTGATCCATAGAGAAACTCTGGCTTCCAAAGAAATGAGTTCTGGTCTAATATTGTGCTAACGATGGTTGTAACCATAGTAAATTATATAAAAATGAGACTCCTAAAATAAAGAATCTTTTCTACACTTTATAAAGACATGGGTGCAGTACATTCAGCGTTACTATCTTATTGTGAGGCAAGATGGTTATCATGTGGTAAATTTTTGCACCATGTTTATGAATTAGGATATGAAATGGTCATTTTTCTAAAAGAGGAAAACTGACCGAAAACCAAGAAGTTTCAAGATGGTTATTTGTAATGTGGTAAACATATTCAAGACATTAATTACCTTGAATCTTCAACTCCAAGGAGCAAAGACATATATTGGATATGAGCAGTAATGCTTTTTATAGAAAGTTGTTATTGTCGAACAGAAATTTAAAGCAAAAAAACTAGAAATGTTTGCAAGTGTGGATGAATGTGTTAACATTTACAAGGCTGAAGAACAACATGTGAAAGTTGTTTTTGTAACCATTGAAATTCATTTAGCCATGCTTGCAAAGAATTTAAAAAAGTATTTTCTTGCTGATGACAACTTGGTAGCAAGCTACGAGTGGGTTAGGGATCTATTTCAAAATACTCCTGATGGGCTTTCAACTGCCGAAGAAGAAATCTTCATAGACTTCACAGCAAGTAGCGAAATAAAAAAGACAATTTAGTAATCACTCTTTGAATTTTGGACAGGGGTGAATGATGAGTTTTCTGAAAACAAGTGCATTTCATAAAATGAATGTTTCCATGTTGTTTTTCAACAACCTGCCTTTGCGAAACTAGATTTTTGCAGTGATTGCTTTGAAAACAAAATGTAGATCTTGGTTAAATATAGAAAAAAAACTCAGGTGTATTTCTAATATTAAACCTTACTTTTAAAAACTTTGCTTTGCACTACAGACCCAACGGAGTCACTAATAATTATTAAACTTGTTTTTTTATTCAGTATTGATAAGTTAATTATTAAATACATTGTGAAGTACTGATACAATCCTATTTATAAGTTTATTATATCAGTGTAAATTTATATTTTATTATTTATTATGTCAGAATGTACTTTGTTCTGCTTTCCTTTCAGTAAATCAATAATTTTTGTAATAATTTTTTTTTCTATAGCTCATTAATGAATTGGAAAACAATCCAATTCATTACCTTTTGTAAAAATTTTATTTAAAATCTAATTACAGATGCCTATTTTGACTGTTTTGTAATCGTTGTTAGTAAATGTCACCTTTTGACCATTTTGCAATCACTGTCAGTACTGATGAGTTGTGTATATACTGTACAGAGAGAGTAATTCATGTAATGACTGACGCTTTCTGAGCTCATTCTAATAACAAAAATAATGAAAAATGTTCATATAAACATGGGTTCAGAAACATTCCATTAGCGAGTTACAGCTAGCGAAAGATTTCACCCTGATTCTTGGGAGGTGTGAAATAAAACCGTACTGAAATTCTAGGAACCAAAATTAAATTATAGATTAAATTTATATAAAAAAAATAATAAGAAATAATAATAAAAATATTGGCATATAAACACTATAAAATGAAAATTTTCATTTTAGGCAATCCCAAGAGAGAGAGAGAGAGTAAATTTAGCTTAAAATTTTACAAAGGATGGCAGTTTTCAATGTGATAGTTCACAGAGCACATCGTTTGTAGATTGATTTTGGCTTAACACAGAGAAATACTTTTTTTAAAGTTACAGCTGAGAACAGTATTTTACTAAAGACATACTTTTTTTTAATAGCGTACTCAAAAGAATCTACAAAATAAATTTAGCGAATGCAGCAAAACAACCCCTTTTCAGAAAAGTAGAGGATTAATTTGTAAAGGCAATAGACTAGAATAGAGGAGCATTAAGCTCATAAATATAGGAGATCCAAAAAATTGGTTGTAGCCCAGCATTGCCTGGAAACTGATCATAAAGTTAGTTTATCAGAAATTATAGTTTTAAAAAATGTAATGATAAGCAAGAATTAGGTAGTGATGTAGAAACATACTGTATGAACAATTATGAAGAATCACAATTACTAAACAAGACCAATATTTTTAATATTAAATTATTAAAGATTGTTTTGAGAAAGTTTTCAGTTAAGAACATAAAGCTATTTTCACCTCCCTTAAATTTTGTTTTTGAATGGTAATATCTGGGTGATTTAAGGTTAATGCTATCTATATTTCTTGAGAAAAGTTTTATATTAATCATTAAACTAAATTTATGCTTTCTATTGGGATTGCCTAAATTGACATCAGTTGTTTCTATTATTTGTCATTTGTACTCATGTTCATAAATTTTGCTGAAAATACTCATTGTGTTGTGTTTATACTATACAGAGAGTAGTTCATTTAGTGACTGATGGGCAGTCACTAAATGTTCATTTAGTGACTGCTAATGTTCATTTAGTGATTTAGTTCATTTAGTAACGGGCAAAAACTGTGCAGGTCAAGTCTTAAAGCTGACAGAGCACATTGAACAGGGCTTTCAGGAGAAACTCATCAAAGGCGTTGCGTACGTCGACTTATCGGCGGCTTACGATACAGTAAACCACAGACTGCTTCTTTAAAGAATACTTATATCAACAGGGGATCACCAACTAGCTAAAATAGTAGAATCATTACTACAGAACAGCCGTTTTTATGTTAGCTTCAAAGGAAAGAAAAGTCGCTGGAGAAACCAGAGGAATGGACTGCCTCAGGGCGGTGTGCTATCACCCTTACTTTTCAACTTGTATACCAACGATCAACGTATCTTCCCCGAGGCTGAGCATTTCCTGTATGCGGACGACCTTGCCTTGGCTGTTCAAGATCGAACTTTTCCAGAAGTTGAGAAGAGACTTACCGCAGCCCTAAATGGTTTAACTGAGTATTATAAAACAAACTCCTTAAAACCAAATCCAGCGAAAACAATTGTATGCGCATACCATCTGAAAACCAGGGAAGCAAAAAGACGATTGAATGTTATATGGAACGATCAGCAGCTGGAACACTCAGAAGCGCCAAAGTACCTTGGAGTTATATTAGACAGATCACTTATGTATAGGGCTCACTGTCAAAGCACAATGTTGAAAGTAATTATGAGGAACAATCTCCTGAGGAAACTCCGAAGCAGTAAATGGGGTGCTAAGCCAACCTTCCTGTCGACGACAGCTAGAGCTTTGTGCTATTCAACAGTTGAATATGCATGTCCTATGTGGAACAGATCACACACCAAAAAGGTTGATATAGCGCTGAACGAGACCTGTCGTTTAATAACGGGATGTATGAAACCCACTCCTATTGAAAAGTTGCACCGAGCGGCAGGCATGGAGGAACCTGGAATGCATCGAGCTGAAGCCGAGTACATTGAACGGTTCAGACAATCTTTCGATACATGACATACAATGTACCAGATGGAGCGACCACCCCCTCCGAGACTGAAATTGAGAAAGGGATTTTTGAACTCTACATCTATCGAGCCCCCTCCATGGTTCCCAAAAAGAGCTCCAACACCTCCAGGACATGACCTGGACTGGCAAACGTGGGTGACTAAACCAGCTTCGAACTGGGGTTGCACGAACCAGAGTTAACCGCGCTAGATGGCGTCAAATAGAGCCTAACGACCTGAACTGCGAGTGCAGTGAGATTCAGGACTCTGTACATCTCCTAAAATTCACCCTCTGCCCAACCAAGTGCACACTAGAAGATCTATGGCAAGGAAATGCTTCTGGTGTTTCGGTGGCACAATACTGGTCGCAAAGGTTTTAATGTCTCATTGCTCGGACACGAAAAAGTAAGTAAGTGACTGATGCTTTCTGAGCTCATTCTAATAGCGAAAATAATGAAAAATGTTCATATAAACATGGGTTCAGAAACGCTCCGTTAGCAAGTTACGACTAGTGAAAGATTTCACCTTGATTCTTGGGAAGTGTGAAATAAAACCATATTGAAATGCTAGGAACCAAAATTAAGAACTAAACTTGATGGTTTCATATGATTTTTGACCTAACAAATTGAATAAAATGATGAATAGGTTCCAGAATCATATATCCAGTAGTTTTCATAATATCTGATGTAAAACAGAAATATTTGTTGTCTAAAAACACTTCTTTTACATTTTTAATATAAAAGCTCTGTTAAATGACTTATAAATGCATCAAATCTATTATCAAACCTTGTAGATAATTTAATTCTTAGATAAATGATGTAAAGTAACCCAATTAAAAAAAACAAATACACAAGTTCAAGAAATTTTATTTTATTAGTAACACTATATGAAAATAAAGGAATTGCTTTTCTACAAAGTGCAAGGATACAAAAAATAACATTGAATTAAAGATTAAAAATAAAATTAAAAAGTTAATAAAATAAAAAAACCAGTACTTATGTTATTCAAACATCCCAAACCCCATAGGGGGAGACCACCCTCCTTGTGACGATTCCGGTCGCCACCTCCCCCCCTGTTCAAACAGTAAAATTTATGTATCTTTCTCGAATTCATTGTTAAATTGAAAATAATTAACATGATTTCATAAATTGTTAACCAGAAATCAGCTGGTCGCCACCTCCCCCCCTGTTCAAACAGTAAAATTTATGTATCTTTCTCGAATTCATTGTTAAATTGAAAATAATTAACATGATTTCATAAATTGTTAACCAGAAATCAGCTGGTCGACAATGCATTTTGTCATGTCATTGCATTGCATATTCTGTGAATTGTTACCAGTACAGTGTAGTTCAAGTGTGTGTGTTTGTTTTCATTTGGGAATTCTTCAGTAATGCCTCAGTTATTTACATATGAGGACCGACATGGTTTTTATCTTGGGGGTATTTAATGGATATCCAACAGCTGCTGCTGTAGAATATCGAAGACGTTTTCCTAACTGCAGAGTTCCAAATCTTAAAACGATTAGTAGAACAATCCATACAGTGTGAAAAACGGATATACTTCTCAGCATTACCATTACCATTATCAAGGCTACTCAACGCAGTCCTGGTGTTAGAACATGATGCCTTTCCTGGCAGCTCAGAGTTTACCAGTCTATGGTATGGAGGACACTTCATAACAAGCTGTATTCTTACCACAATCAAGTACAAAATCTTTAACCAAGAGATCCTCCTCTTCGTTTACAATATTGCAACTAATTAAATATGAACTGCTGATTGCACAGGTTGATTTTCTTTACTAATGAGGTTCAGTTTATTTGGGATGGTGTCAACCTTTGCAACAATCAGTTGGATAAACGTCAATCCAAACACGACAGTAGGACGTAATTTCCAACACCAATTTACCAACAATGTGTGGTGTGGTCTAGTTTACAGTCAGCTAATTGTGGACCATTCATTCACCCAAGATGTCCAAATTCCGATATTAACTTTGAATTCCTTAAGGGACAATTGCTGCTGCTATTAGAAGATATTCCACTAGCATCAAGACACTGCAAGTAATTTCAGCATGATGGTGCACCTCCCCAGTTCTTATATGTCGAATTAGCATACTTAAATGAGCAATTTCCAGAGCAATGAATTGACTGGTGGGCCACACCTCTGGTCACCAAGATCACCTAATCTAACACCATTATATTTTTGTGTGTGGGATTGGATGAAAATTATTGTGTAAAAGAGAAAAGTTCATACATGTAAAGAGTTGTTTGCTTGTATTACAGATGCTGCTGCACAAATTAAGAAAAATCTTGCAGAATTGCAGAGAGCAATGCTAGCAGTCAAATCTATTAAGTAGAAAGACAGATTTTTAAAAATTTACTGTAAACTTTAGTAATATTTTCAATTGTATTTCCATTTTTTTAACATTGTATCAGTTGTATGTTTTCATTTTCTATAGTTGATAACATTTAAAAGTTTTCATACAATAAGTGTTAATAATAAAATCAAATTTCTTGAAATTGTATTTTTTTTTTATTGGTTATTTTACTTCAATTTTTCCGAATTAATTTCTCTACAGTTTTGATAATAAATTTTATGCATTAGTCAGTCATTCAGCAAAGTTTTTGTATTAGAAACATAAAATAATCTGTTTTTAGACAAGTTTTTTGTTTTATGTCAGATATTTTGAAAAATGCTGGAGATATGGTTCTGGAACTGGTTTTATTCGTCAGGTCAAAAACCATAAGTTTACCCCTTAATTTGGGTTCCTAGAATTTCAGTTGGTTTTATTTTTTAGTAAAATAAAACCAGAAGAAAAGATTGCGCCCAGGAATCTGCGTGAATCACTAGCTATAACTCACAGTATTACCAGATGCATGTTTATACCAACTTTTTTCATTATTTCTGTAGTAACATGAGCTCAGAAAGTGTTAACACTACATGAATCACTCTGCATTTGTTTTATTTATTTTTTTTTTATACTGTGTCTGTATTGATAAGGATTGTATAGCAAACAAAGTGGCCATCTAGGATCCTAGATTGCTTTTTGTAGAATTTATTTACTATAAAAAATTTTATTTTTGAGATTAGTCTTTCCAGTTTATATCAACCATTTAGCATGTAAAATATATTGGTTTATAATTTTTATTGTAATTTATAGGGATCTTATGCTACTTTATATGCTTATGCTTATCATATATGCTTGTGAAAACTGATCCGTTTACTCTTTATTTTTACGTTTGCTAATTTTTTCTTTCATTAATTTTAGCAATACCTTAATGCAGCTGAACAAGATCGTGAACGATACTTGCAAGAGATGAACGCGTACAAACAAACTGAAGCATATAAAATATTCACTCAACAGCAAGCTGGTAAAAAGCCAAAAGAAGAGCCACAGGAAGAAATGAAAGTATGTACTTATATACTTATATACTTATAGTACTTATATAATTTTTATTATTATCTTTTTTCATAATTTTATCATTCAATCCTTATTTTTAATATATAATTCTTATTTTGATGAGCGTAGGTTATAATTAAACTAAAATATTTTAAATAAAATATACTTTATACTTTCAGTTCTTATTTTTATTTTTTATTTTACGTCAGCATTAAATTGATTAATGTTTAGCCGTTTTTAAGTTGGCACTGACCTCAAAACATCAAACTTTAAAGAATTGAAAAATAATTTTTTTAATTTTATTAATATCTTTTATACTTTGGTCTTCTTTAATAACTGATGTAGTTATTTCCTTTTTATTGCCAAATGTTAAATGCTGTAAAGTAGACAAAATTTGATCAGCAGTTTTTTTTTTCATTATTGGTAAAATACTCTTTAGTTAGAATGCAGTATATCTTTATATTTCAGAATTTTGATCAATATAAAGATTTTGTTTTAGTTAATTCACTGCATTTCAGTGCATAATACATTTTCATCAGCCACTGTATTTTGAAAATATATAAATAAATTTAGAGTAACTTCATTGTTCTACAACTGGCCTAATTTCATTACCGACTGGTTGAATATTTAATTTAGTTGAAGTGCATATTGATAAATTTATCTTGTTAAAGGCTGAAAGAAATTGAACATTAAATCATATTTCATGGTCACCTGTGTGTGATTTTTGTTTCTTTCGTATGAAACTACCCCCCAATCCTAACCACTGAGAGAGGCAGTGTTTTTATAACATACTGTTTCAAACCAGAAAAGGTACATTAACTTGTAGGTTTACACCATCCATTGCCCCCTTTCTTGTGACTGTAATGCATATAAATTATCAGAAGAAAAAGTCTCACTAACTAGAATTTTTTTCTCTGAAAGTAATGATGTCCAGTATGCAATCTGAGGTGGACAGAATAAAGGTGCCATTTTTAGGGTTGAATATTACCTGCATTTCAATGGGCAAAACATTCCGTGTAATAATATATTTGGGTTGGTGAAGAAGACAGCAGTAAACCATTTTGCCACTTACTTTCCTTAAAAAGCCTGCTTGGAATCTTAAAGGTGCCATATTCACATTAAGGTTATGTTATCACACAACAGGCATACTATTTTTATGTGATATAACCTATTTCTGTTTGTTACATTACCTGTTAATGGTTCCCGTTTCAGTTTACAAGAAACTATTTAGCCCACTCAACTCTTGGATCATTACATAAGTAAATAATTTTTCTAATAACATATAATTGATACAAATGGTTATTATAATTTGATTGATCTATTTTGCAGGAACCTGATAAAGAAGCTGATATCAGTGGATTTGATATTCCAATTTTCACTGAAGAGTTCTTAGATCATAATAAAGGTTTGTAATTAGTATCATTGGTATAAATTTGTTGTGATATGTCAGCAATAATGTCCATTCTATCTTTTAGATCTTTTTAAAGTTTTGAAGGAAAAGAAAAATTATTAATAAATATCATAATTTCTATGTTTAATAATTATAATTTTATTTATTTTTATTAATACGTTTACAGAGTTATTGGATTGCAAGAAAACAATACTAATTCATCCATCAACATAGCAGGAGAAATATATTTCCTGGGGTTCATATTCTATGAATAGAAGCCAAAGGCTCACCCTTTTAAGGGGCAGGAATAACAAATATTTAAGTAGAAACCGTACAAAAGTTATACAGCATTTTAATCATACTACTTTTATATTTTGTTAATCTTTTAAATGAAGTCAGTTTTCTTCAAAAATTTCAACTTCTGAAGTTAATTTAAAAATGTATTTTTTTTTTTGCCAGGACACTTCCAAGGGTTGTATTTTTCTGATAATTATTTTCACACTTAATCTAGGCAGACAAATTAGGATTCAGATTTTCATTCTTATCTATTAAATTCCAAAGTTATAATCAAATCACAGTAGATTATTTTATCACTTCAAAAGTCCCCTGCTTTATTTCTGTATAGTTTGTGTATTGTAGAGAAGTAACATCCTGAAGACAATATCGGTATGACGGAAGCCAGTATGAAGTATTTGGAGGTTAGCCAGAAGTTCCTGGACAAGAAAGTAGTTTCAGAGTAATGAGTATAAAATACTTTGGCTATGAATTACCTGATCACTGTCAATTCACATCTTGATATATTTTATATATCATAAAACTTACTAACATTCATCCTTAAATCTAAAAAATATGGATGTTTGTTAATATATAAAAAATATTAAATCTAAATATGGATGTTTAGTAACATTACCATAACAATTATAGGAAACCTGACATAATCAATAGATATTTTTCAAAAATAACAAGCATCCCTGCCTGGTAGTCGAGAAAGTCAGTAGGGAAGTAGTTTCATTGCCTTCAACAATCTGAATACATTATTGCACATCAGTACACCTCAAGCCCATCAAAACATGGGTTATATTCTATAACCAACATTTTCATTGTATTCACCAGAGGGATCAGCAAAATCATCTACATCATTACTGTTAGAGGAAGCAATTCCGATTTTTACCTCTTCTAACTGTGGTGCTTTGCACACATAAAAGATTTAAGAAAGTCATCACAAATATAAGTAGCCAAAATTAAAAATAATTATTAAATCAGCTGAATCATAAACAGCATAGCATATTATATTGAATTTTAAAAGTTGGTGTAGCTGACTAGAAGTAAAAAATCTGAAATACTAGTACTAAGCTATGAAATCTGTTTTAAGCTCTATTCCATTAGCTATAAAACTGTGTTATTTTTAAGTACTAACAGAAGTTTATTTAGTTTTATAGATATATTAACTCGCCTTATTTCAAAGAAAATTCAAACTTTACTTAAATTAATAACATTATTTTTATAGCTCGTGAAGCAGAGTTACGTCAGTTGAGAAAAAGTAATACAGACTATGAACAACAGAATGCAATTATACAAAAGCATATGGAGGGTATGCGTTCAGCACTTGAAAAACTAACTGTTGAAACCCAACAACAACGAAATAACAATGCAGCATTACAACAACATCTTCAGCAACTTCGTATTACTCTTACTGCAAGCTTTTCTAATACACCCTTACCAGGTAAAATTAAGTTTTTTTCTTTTACAGTTCTGTTATTAACTTATACCTCTGTTGATTGGCAACCTTTTGCTGATTTGCGATTAAAATTACTAGCAATACCACGTAAAATCTTTCTTAGATATGCTGTCTATAAATCTGAAATCCTATTCGCTTTACCAATACTTTACTCATTCATATTTTAACTTTATTCATATTTTGAATTTGTTAAAAATACTAAGTATTGAATTGTTTCTGATTAGGATAGATTTAATATTTGCCTATAAAATTTTGACTAGTTATTTTGACTGATCTAATTTATTGCAACTTTTTGACTTTCATGTACGACTAGATTGCTTAGGCATAATTTTCAATATTTTTATATTTCAATCAATTCTCATAGGAGATCGCCTATTTCTAGGCTACCTTTGCTATGTAATGAACACTCAAGCCAGCCAGAGATTTATAATATTAGATTAAGAACTATTAATAACTTATCGAGAGCTATTTTAACTTGAATGATAATTTTGTTACTTAAGTTTTTTTATATAGGTTTCATGGCTGTTTATTTGAATTAAATAAATTTAATTTTATCTATTACAGTATTCCTGGCATGTCAGGAGAAGTTGAAAATTGGTTTCCCATCTCCAATGCACATAAATAATTTATTTTTATGGAAATACTTATGTCTTTTAAAAGATGCATATTTACACTAACTCTACCAGTGTCACCCTCTTTTTTGGTGTTTTTCTAGGTACAAAATCATAGAAGAAAAAAATTGTTAAAAGGTGGGAAATTGTTCATGCCACTGTTTTGCACTTGGATGCTTACCAACATGGATCGGGGTTATTTCAAGATGGTTAATGGAATACCTTTATTCCTTTGCAGTAATTATTCACTCCAAGAATCGATTATTATCTTACTTTAAATAGAAAACATGATTGATGGATATACAGACTCATACGATTTTTGTCTTTTCTACTTAAATTGTGGACCCACCTGTAGCTTACTTTTACAGTACTGTGAATCAGTCATGAGTAATGTCAGTCTTCCTAATTATGCTAAATAAAGATTGAATTTTTCTTTCAAACGTTTTAGCAAAGCACAGCAGTTACCAGTTATTTGGACAAAATATGCTGATGGGAGAGGTTGCCACTCATTTATTCCCCATTACACTTATACTACAGCATCTTAAAAGTTACAGCACCAATATTTCAAATGAATCATGGATGAATTTCAATTGGTGCCTTCTCTTTTATATACAAACCTTTCAACAAATTGTAATTCTTAAACAGGATGAATTAAGAAGTGTTAGTGGTGCTTTCTGAGCTAATTCTATTAGTGAAATAATGAAAAAAATTCATATAAACTTGGGTCCAGAAATGCTACGTTACCGAGTTATGGCAAAAGAATTCGCCTTGTTTTCTGGGCAGAGTAAAATAAAACTACTGAAATTCTATGAACCCGGTTAAGGGGGAAACTGATGGTTTCCCTCATAAACTTGATGGTTATTGACCTGACAAATTGAATAAAACCAGTTCCAGAACCATATCTTCAGTAGTTTTCATAATATCTGACATAAAATAAAAGTTTTGTCTCAAAACACAATTGTTTACGTTTCTAATTCAACTTTATTAAATGACTAATGCATAAAATTTATTATCATTACTGTAGACATATTAATTCTAAAAAATTGATATAAAATAACCTAATAAAAAACAAATACTAGTTCAAGAAATTTGTATTTATTACTAACATTTACCATATGAAAACTTTTAAATATAAACTACAGAAAATGAAGTTAACATACAATTTAAAAAAATGTAATTTGAAAAATTTGTCCTCCTACTTCAATAGATTTGGCTGCTAGCACTGCTCTCTGCAATTCTGCAAGACTTTCCTTAATTTGCGCAGCAGCATCTGTAATACGAGCTTCCAACTCATCATATGTATGAAGACTTTTCTCTTTTACACAATACTTTTCATCCAATCCCACATGCAAAAATCTAATGATGTTAGATCAGGTGATCTTGGTGACCAGAGGTGTGGCCCACCACAGCCTATCTATCGCTCGGGAAATTGCTCATTTAAGTATGCTAATGTGACATAAAAACTGGGGAGGCGCACTATTGTGCTGAAATTATATGTAGTATCTAGTAACTGAAAACTTTTTCCTTAAGGAATTCCAAGTAAATGTCAGAATTTAGATGTTTTGGGTGAATGAATAATCCAGTTAGCTGGTTCATATGTAATTAGTTGTAATATTGCAAATGAAGAGGAGATGAAGATTTCTTGGTTGAAGATTTTGTTCTTGTTTATGCTAAGGATATACCTTGTTATGAAGTATCCTCCACACCATAGTCTGGTAATCTCCGAACTCCTAGGAAAGGTGTCATGTTCTAACACCTTGACTGTGTGTTGAGTAGCCTTGATAATGGTTTCATCATGTTGGCATGGTCATCATGATGGGCAGAATGTCACAATAAGTATTAATACTGGAAAGTACCTATTTCTTATTATTATGTGTGTACCAATTTCTCGTAGTGTATGGAATGTTCCACTAAGTGTTTTAGGGTTTGGAACTCTGCACTTAGGAAAAGTCTTTAATATTCTGCAGCGGCCACAGTTGCATTTTCATTACATGCTCCCAAGATAAATACCATGTCGGCATATTCGTCAGTCAAAAATAATAGAGTCATTGCTAAAGAATGGCACCAATTAAAAAAAATACACAATTAAACTACACTGTACTGGCAAACAATTCATAGCAATAATGCTTAATATTCAATGCAGTGATGACATAACATGAAATGTATTTTGCTCAGCTGATTTCTGTTAGCAACATATGAAATCATAATTTCCCAAATTTTCAATTTGACAGTAAATTCAAGAAAGATACGTTAACGTTATTGTCTGAATAACAGACAATAAAGTGCTGAATAAGTGCTGGGTTTTTTGTTTTATCAATTTTTTAATTTCATTTTTATCTTTAATACAATGTTATTTTTTGTATCATTGCACTTTGTAAGAAACCAAATTGCTTTGTACATGTATTATCTTAGCTTTCATGCAGTATTTGTAAATAATAATAATAAAATCTAATTTCATGAATTTGTATTTGTTTTTTTTTTATTTGGCTCTTTTACATAATTTTTCTTAGAATTAAATTCTTAACAAATTCTGATAATAAATTTTATCCATTTATATTCATTTAACAAATTTTTTGGGTTACATTTGTAAAAAATATATTTTTAGACAGCAAATCATCTGTTTTATATGTGATATTATGAAAACTTCAGGAGATATGGTTATGTAACCTGTTTTATTCAATTTGTTAGGCCAAAAAGCATAAGAAACCATCAAGTTTACCCCTTAATTTTGGTTCTTAAAATTTCAGTATGGTATTATTTCACTCTGCCCAGGAATTAGTGCGAAATCTTTTATTAGTCGCAACTTGCTAATGGAGCATTTACAGACCCATGTTTATATGAACCTTTTTTATTATTTTCATAGTAGAAAGAGCTCAGAAAGCACCGGTAACACTACATGAATCATCCTACATAAACACAGATAGAATGGTTATCACCATTGTACTGCTACAACGGAAGACATGCTGGAATTTACTAACATGCTTAAACATACATGTTAAATTATTTTTCCTATTGACATGCTCTTTGTAAGTTTAATCATTTAAGAAGCTTTTTATGTCTTTTATCCTATGGCATTTAAAGAGAGTTCCATGTTTTAATTCTTAACAAAAAATACGTCATTGTGTAAGATTCATCAACAAATTTTTAAGGAAGTAAATGGTGATGTTATGGCTGAATCAACAGTATGACAATGATACAAAAAAATAAAGTGCGAGGAGCAATGGCAGGCATGTTGAGAATTAACTGGACATTATTCAAGAACCTATTAAACTTAATGATGAGTCCCCTAATGTTGGATAGCTGTTAGGTACGGTACTGTGAAGTAGAATAAAAATTATCAGTTATTTCCGTATTGTAAAAAAGGATATAAAACATTCCATGGTATCCTCGAATTTAAGAACATTTGTTTGTGTTGATAGAATTTAATCTCAATAAAATTTAACATTTTATTTCAGGAACAAATGAGACACCAACTTTGCAAACAATTGATAGCTATATGTCTAAATTGCACACACTTTTAATGGACTCGTCAAACCATCAACTCGCCACCACAGTAAGAGATATTGTGGTCAACAGATTAGACATTCAAACCTCATGACATCAGCGGCATCATTGATTAATAAAGAAAAAATAATTATTAAACAAAGAGTGACAAAATGGAGTGAATCTTTTTTATATTTATTTACAAGTTGATAGAGTTTTGTTAATTTTTGTTATTATTGAATATGCAGTTTTCCTTTTTTCTATAGTAGATGTTACTATTTCATCAATTTACAACTTTTACTAATGTAATTTTAATTTTTGCAAAGATTTATAAGAACAGTTTCAATAGTTATTGCCCAGTTATTTTATTGCCCAGTATAATTATTTTATTAATTTAATTTTAGTATATTTATACTTTTTAACTTTACTTATACTTTTTCAATATAGTTAAAATTTTGTTTTAGAAACAAGAAAATTTATTTTTATTATTAAATTACAGAAACTTCCAGGTAAGCCATACTCTCTCCTGTCTGTAATTTTTTTCAACTAATTCCTTGTTTTGTAATTAGAAACTAAAAGAAATAATACTGTTTACATTTCCTTTCTAAGCTATTTTAAATGTTCGGTGATTTAATCACTTCATTTTTTCTTGATATGTATAAACATTTTTGTTACAGTTGTTTAGTTAATTGATATAATCTCTGAAAATATATTATTTATAATGTTTATTTTAGATTAGTTTTGTATATAATAAAAATATAGTGATACATTATCAATTTAGAAAGTATTTTCAATGTACATCATAAATCTTATTTTATTTTGTATGGTGTATTATAAAGTTAGTACTTATTTGTTATCATGATTATAACATATTCATAACAGTTGTTCCTAATAACAAACATAATATGTGTTTTATTTATTATTGATGCTGCGTGTGTTAATATAATGTCCATTGAATGGAAGCAATGTATATAAGGCACTTTTTCGTGATAGAAAGGGGTAAATTAACTTGTTACTTCATATCATTTATTCCCAGTCTTTTTTATGGAATATTGTAAAACACCGTAGGTAGACAATGCACCATACAGATCTTTCTCTGAAAGTAATGATATTCTCAATACAGTTAATTCCTTTGATTAACAGGATTAAAAGTTTCATTCTTAGTATACTGGGCATAAACGGTTAGAATATGCTAACTATGAGTATGTAGATTTTCAGTTCTGAACTGTTAAACCAGATTTCTGGTTTACATTGGGTCGCCTACAACCATTGTATTAGGTCAGTAATGGAAAAAAATTCCAGTTTAAGAACATTCTAACCGAAAAATGTAATTAAGAACTCCAAACTCTATCAGCAATGACACGCACTCGCACACTCTCAACTAGAGCCGAGCACAATTCAGAGAGTAAGCATGAGTAATACGATCAACACTCCAAGCACGTCTGTCATCACTACATGTGGAGCTAACATTCAAAAAGTGTTTTGTCACACATAAATCATAGCAATAAAAAACATATTATTTGCAAATGCATTAAGCTAGAAACCTAATTTTTATTTAACTTATATTTCATGTATTAAGAATAATATTGAGACATGGAAATGTAAGTAAAGATTATGAAAAAAATGTAGAGTTAGGACAAAACATGTTTAGCATGAGATTTTTTGACATATTTCAATGGAATTAACTCAGTCAAAACCTTCTTTTTTTAACATTAATTTATTCTGTGATTACATAACAGATTATTAAGTGTCTTTATATAAAAAATTATATTAAGTATCTTTATATAAAAAATTATATATATATTTTTTAAAATTTAATATTAATAAAAAATATACATTGAAAAATATTAGATATGCTTATATCTAGTTCACAACATTCATTTTTTAAGAAATGTCATAGATCTACAACTACATCCAGAAGAAACCTCTGCTGTTGGTAAATAAAAATTAATTGTTTATGCCATTTTAGGTGTTTATCACATTCAGTCCAATTTTCACCAAACATTTTTGTAAGAAGTTTGTCAATATCTGATTTTTTCTCTTGAGAAATAGGATGACTGAGTGCTAACTTCTTCAGATTAATATTGTGTACATAATTTTTCCTCTTTTTCTCACTGATAAAATTTTTCATTATGGTCCTCAAATCTATAATGGTAGAGGCCCTTCACTAAAACCTTCTTGCCATGGATTTTTTGTCTTGAGCAACTTTGTTTACTAATCGTTTAACATCACTGATGTTAATATTTTTGTAATGTTCATCCAACTTTTTTGTATTTAATAAGTCCGAGTCTTTACCAACTACTTTAACATGACCAATGGTTTTGTAAGACTCAACATAAGCTTTCTTAGTTAAAAAGTGCGATTTTTCTAAAAAATTTATTTTCTCCTAAAGCTCTAGTCAGCTGGTAGTAGCTGCGCTCACGTACAGGAAAGAATAACTTGATTTTCTTGATGGGTATATTAGCTCTTTGAAGAAAATGTATCGATGCTGTCAGAAGCACTACATATTTTTATTCTGGGCAGTACATTCATCACCAAAAAATAAACAGTGATTTTCTCATCAAAATTACATGTTGATAAATGGCTTAGTAAAACAGATGAAACTTCCTCTCTTCCTTTCCTAGCCTGATCCTCTGTCCTTACATAAAAATAAGGATTTTTTTGTTTTTAAATCTGTAACACAAAGGCTGTAAAATCCAATTTACTACAAATTATAAGCTTCCTGTATTGAAGTTTTTGATAGTAGCTGAATCTGTTGTAAATCAAACCATAGATTGACACAATCTGTGGATGCTTCTTCCTTAATATATTCATAAAAGGCATAAGCTCATTGGGAATTTATCAGTTTCTCAACTAAAAAATTCATCTTTTCTACAGATTTTGCCGATGCATTTTTAATTTTTTCTTTACAAAGGCAGAAGGTGCTTTATGTATCAGATGCAGGAAATCTAAATCCTAAGTTAAAATCTTTAACAAATATATATGTAAACATTAATTGCTTGACTCTGAATTCGTGGGGATACTGGTCATTGTATGTTTTATGTAACTTACTAATACTTATCTTACTACTTAAATAAATAATCTTCGATTTTTTTCTAGTATAGTATAAGGGGAACTCAGTTCCCCTTAAATTTCCTATAAATTCGCTCATCTTTTGTTTATTTATAATATTCTTTTTGCTTTTTCAGTCCCCCCATCATTCCTCGATTGCCTGGTCATTATGTTTACTTTTAGTTGTGTTCATTAGCAGAGTACAACCAAAGCCTATTATTTGAAGAAAAAACTTTTTAAAAACAGTGATTCTATCATTATTCATCGATATTAGTAAGTAGGTTTATGATATAATCATGTTCACAACCTGCTTAAATTTTTTTTTAAGCATTTGGTCTAGGCCTACATTGTTGTAGGGCCGTAATCTACCAGGGAACTAATAATGTTGTCTTGTCTTTAAAAAAAAATAATTTGGAAACTGATATAAAAGTAGGTGAATTATAGAATGTATTTTTTATGCTGAATATTAAAATGAAATCAGTTTTTCTTCTTCACCCTCAGATTTTTAGTTATGGCCCTTTAAAATATTGAGAAATTTCTTAAATAATAGAACACAAAAATAATAATAATTACAATTAAAATTCCTACCTTTATTTTGCAAGCATTTACATTTATCTTAATTTCTTTTTTCTTATTTTCCTTTTACGTTTTTAAGTTTTCTCTTTTTATCATCCAGCGGTAGTAATCACTCATCATATATTCTTCCCACCTGCCTTGATAACATTGTTCCATGTGCAATATATCATCATAGAATCTTTCTCCTTGATCATCACTGATATCACCCAAGTTTAAAGGGAAAAAGTCCAAATGAGAATGTAAAAAATTTATTTTCATTGACATTCTGCAGCCTAAATTTTTTTAGTTCACCAAGAGTTCATTTATAAGCTGGTATAGTTTTCAGCTTTTTTGTTTCCAAGAAAACCTGTAATGACATCTTAGAATGACTTCCATGATACTAGTTCTTTAGGACTCAGTTTGCTGTCAGATATATTTTCATGAATTAATTTTTTTTGTTTATGGCCGAATGGAAATTCCCTTCTTTTAATTTGGCTTCAGTTAATTGTGAAAAAACCTCAGCTTAATATTTAAAGCCGTCTGGGGACTAAGAAGAAGCCCTATCGCTTTCAGGTCAGCGAAGATTCACCATGAGTATTCATCATACTTATAGCTTTTAAAATTTTTGACATACTTTCATATGTTTCTTTCATTCCTACAGCGTGAGCTACCAGGGTAGAAGAAAACTTATTCAAGTTATGCAACAATACTGCCTTTAAGCTTATTTTTGATGAGTATAAATAAATAATGATCATGAATAACATATTCAATGACCAGTTCAGACATTAGCCACCTAACATCATGGCAGGAACAAATTAAACCATTTCTTCTAAAGCATTTCAGTAAATTTTCTATATACTGAAACTTTAGTATCCTTGTTTAATAAATTCCATTCTTTCCAAGTCATGAATTAGGTCGCTCAGTTCTGCTTATTGATGAGGTGAGGTTCAGTATTTGATTCTTCTGGAATGTAACTAATGAGGATTCATCGAATCCTCAAGCCTTCTGGGGAATCAGAGATTTCTTTCCAAGAAGTTAGAGCAATCAGAATCGGTAAATCAACCCCATGAACTACTTGTGTAGCTGAATGAACATTTGGATATGCAATACTGCTTTTATTGTTTAAAATGAAACCAGTAACATTTGTTAAGCAAAAATACCAGTCATCATAATGGTTAGAATAGACTCTTACCAAATATAGGTACGTCAAAAGGCAAATGCTCCTTTTTTTCCTTTTAACCATGGTTAGTTTAATGTAGCATTTTGTATTGGTCTCCCAAGGGACAGTCAAAATAATTTTTGTAAACATTTTTCACCAGATTCAATACTAGACTAGTTTTTGTTGACTTATCGTGGTGAATTCTCTGTAACAAAAAATATTTGGAGAATTTTTACAAGCTTGATTTTTATTCGTTGTAAAATTCAAAATGTTTTAATGACTGAAAGTAAACTGAAATATCAAGTTTTAATTTATAAATATTTAATTACGTAAAATACTTCATAAAATTCTTTCACCATGGAGTGCAATAAAACACAGCATAAAACATACTACACACAACTTAACAAATCTTGATGTTCAACAAAATAATACCAAAAGTTGTTCTATCATAAAAATCTTTCGCTAAATTTATGGCATCACTTATGAAACAATCTTCATAATATGTGAATGATAAGACCACTACCACAACTAAAGATCACAGCAAGTCATATCAAGAGCTGAACTCATACTGAAGAAAATTGCATCACATTGAATTACTTGACTCGCTAACGTGTCTATAAATATCTGACTTGACATGAAATGACACTGTTAAGTATCAAATATAGTTCTACAGTATGCATCACAATATAAATCAGATGTGAATAAACAAACATACAGATATATTAACTTATTTATATTGTTTGTTTCATGAATGATGGAACAAACAATTTAAGGGGTTGTAACTAAAGGTCGATACTTGATGGGTTGTTTCAGAATATATATTCAGATTCAGCGTATAAAATATTATATAGAACACATACTCCCTTTTTAGTTCCAAATTTTATGTTGACCAGTGTAATCGATTACCTCACAGCACGTTGAAAACAATAGTACAACATAACCTCACACACTGTTTACTATACTAGCATAGCCACCAACTGCATGTGCGTGATTTCCTGTCTGATCACTGTCTATCGGCTAGATAGACAAAACACTTTTAGAACCGAAATAGGTAGTTGACAAAACATCTTCTGATTGAAAATATGACTAAGTTTGTTTAAAAATGGGAAAAAACTAATCTTGAAAAGGAAAGATAGAATACATATCATTTATATTATATAAGAGAATTCAGTGGTACCAACAACTCAGTATTTCATTTTTTTGTGTCAAAACACTTTTTTATTATTAAATCCTCGTATAAACTTTTCTTTTGTAATTATTAAACTCTTGTACTCACCTCTCAATTGTTTCTATATGAGAAGTAGTTGCTATGTTATTATATGTTGTGAGGCATCACAAAACTCATGCACGCATTCCCTCTGAATGTTAACAGTATTCTTAATAAGCACCAGTCTTTATATTGGAATTTCCTTCAGAGAAGAAAGTTGTATCAACTTTCTATAATGATTAAGGTAGATTATCACCCCATTTTTACCACTCGGCCATTATTTCTGCAAAAATATTTCATATGAGATAATAATCGAACATAAAAACCTTAGTGGGTCAAAAATTGAAAAAAATTTTCTGCTGCCAGCAGAAATTTGGTATTCATCTTCAGGTAATTGCTGTAGTCATCTAGTTGTATAAATGCGGCCGATGCAATTCCATATATTACGGTTATAAGTTCATAATATTACAAAACTATTGGGTGTAACCTGAATCTAACCATTATTGACGACTAGATGTCTTGCTGAACTGATCATTAAAGTATCATTCAGTGAATTATTTGAAGTAGTCTTTGTAGATCCTTCGAAAACTATGCTTTAAGTTTGTTAGTACTATTACTTTCTCTTATTACAGTATGGTATGGAAAAAAATACTGTTCCCTTGTTTTATATGACCAACTGTCTTGTATTCTTAAATAAATTTTGAATGTTCTGATGAAATCTCTCTAAATCGTATAGCAGCTTAACTAAATGAATCTTCTTGCTCTAATTGTTTAGATTTGAATGTAAGCCTGACTACAAATAATCTTGTCATTTCTAAATTTAGTCTTCAGAGTATGTTTTCCTCAGTCCTTTTGTCACTGGAACTGTATATTTATTATAATTCCTAAAATTTGGTTAATTTTTGTTGAAAAATCATCTGCAAGTAAAACACAATTCAGCATAAAACTCAGCTGCATCCATTGATTTGATTTTTTCTGATAATATCCAGTCTGATTCTCTCTCAAAAAGCTAAGGATAATTTCTTGGCTTTGTTTTTTAAACAAAAATAGCATTGAATAAATAATGAATAACTAATGAATAAAATAAGAACATAGTATTTTACAGACTAATTAACTAGATTAAACACAGTTAGAAGTGATAAAGAATAACTATTAGAAATATTAAATAAATGATGGGAATAAATAGTAAATATGAGCTTTCTGTCAGTTCCTTTTTGCTTTTGGCATCAAAACTACTGTTGAGATTGCACAATCTGTTGCTGTATTTGAGCAAATATTGTATGTAGAATGCCACTTAGGCCATTTCCATATGGAGTCTACTTAAAGTACATAATCATAAATTTGTCATCTTCAGTGTCTAATGCAATAGGCTTTCTTCTAGTCCACAATTTTTTTTTGTACAACCAATTTTTGCAGCAAATAAATTACTTCTCTCTTATTACATCAGCTATTTCAGCCCACACTTTGTTGGTTGTATCCTTCCTTCAATAATATGATGAAATGTTTTTATATAAGGCTACAGCATTGAATAATCATCACAAATTACAACCTGCATGCACCAGCCATAATGTCAGGTATGCCACTAGATGCTGTAGATTTTTTCAGAGCAGCTTTGGGCGTAGTGTTGGTTTTTTCAATCCTGTTTATGCTGTTTTTAATACTATTATATACTGTTATTATACTATTAACCTTTTATGTTAAGTTTTTAATCTTATTTTTAAACACCATTATGGCTGAAATTAGTATTTTTGAGTAAACAATAACCTTGTTTGTATAGTCATATTATTGATGAAATAAGTCTGACAAGTAATTTATTTGACAAATGTTACCTAGTTGAGATTGTAAATTATTTGCTGCAAAATTGATTAGTCAATTATGACATATATGGTTTTTAGCTTAATATTGCTTCTAGCCTAATAATTGACACGTTCGTCTTTTTAATATTCTTTTAAGTGATTCAAAATTTTCACCCAATTTGGTAAATAAAATTTTTTGTATAATCCTTTGGCACTTAGATTTTTCTCATATAATCTTTATGGCCTTGGTTAATGACTGTTGTTGACAATGAATGAATGAATGCCATTTGGCCACCACATCATTATTCATTATTTAGTTCATGCATTAACAGTGAATGTTGTAGATTATTTTGTTGCAGTTTGACTATTACATCCTGCGCTATATCAGCCAACTGTTGCAAGGACATCACGAGTCTTGTCTAGATTGTTCTGCCTTCTGGTTGGTTGTGATAAGGTGCAGTCCAAATCCAATTGGGAATCGGCTAGTCACCATTGACTTGTAGTTAAATCATCTCTCATTTATCGCAATCAAATATAGTCCAGTCTTTCATTAACTCCCATGTGTAAATTTAACAGCTTTTGTTTTTCTAGAACTTGATATTAATCCATAATAATATGGTTCAGAAATGAACATTGTATTTCGTTCCCAGCTAGGTGATATTTCAAGGAGGTCAATTGACTGACGTCCTTTAATGAGTCCCAAATTGCTTCCAGTCTTTAGCATCACTTATTATTGTCTGTCAGGGATTTTTAAGCATAAATATTCAGCAATATCATGAGCTTTAAAACAAAATCATCTATTGAAATTTATTTTTATGTAGGGATGATTCCAAAATCATATTTTTCTTTATCGGTGATAATAATAATAATACAAAAAAGTCTTCATTGTCACTAGTCAGTTGAACGACTAATATCTAACAATTGACTATCAACTGATTGCTGATTATTCAGCAGATCATATGCTTTCATGCCACTTCAAATACTCCTGCAGTATACTCCATGTGAAGATGTAGAAAGTGCCATGAAACCTCACTGCATAAAGAATGTAATATAAATTTGATGATATGCCTTGATTAGAGCTATGTGAAAAGCAGTCTGTCTTAATTAAAATTAATTAATCAAATTATTACAGAAAATTAAATTCAACTGAGCACTAAAAAATATCCATTTCAGAGATGACCGATGACTACGGCATGGTACTTATTAATAATGAAGGAGAAATATATGAAATTAACTTACTCATGTAGTTAATGAATGAACTTTTAAATACGGAAAAGAGTGATGACAGAATGCTTGGTGTATTGACTGTACTGTTTGGCTGTAGTAAAGTGCACATGTAAACCACACTATCGAGAGAATGGGGAATTCTCTGAATAAAGTCATTATAATACTTTTTTCTGTTTAAAAAGTTTTGTTTTAAGAACATAAAATATTTTCATCCCAAAAATATTCTGTAAAAATAATATTTTATTATACAGTGTATGATTTTGAATATTAAATTGAGTAATATTAGGCCAATAAAATTAAAAAACTTACCATCTGTCACTAAAGTACTTTATTTTCACTTTTAATATGAAATACTTAAAATATAATTCAATGATAATTAATTTGAATCCTTTTGTTATACATTTTTTATTAATAAATTTAAAAATGTGTGTACTTAAATCAACTAAATTATCTTTTGTTTAAGGACTCCCAATTTTTTACCAAAAATAATTTTGAAAATGTTATAAATGAAAAAGGTTTGAGTGATAAATTCATAGAATTTTCAAGGTTGCTGAATCAGTTTTAACATTAGAATTTCTGAATTTAAGATTCTTGATCAGAAGTGTTTGATTAATTTTGTAAAACAAAAATTTTTGTTTGTTTTACAACCAGTGGAGAGAGTAATTAAATTAGCCATTTCTATAAAGACCTTTAGCTAATACAAACTATTCTGCAGTCTTTTTTTTAGTCATAAAATTAATAATTTTCATGACTAAAAAGAAAAAATATATTTGTCATGTTGACGTGAAATTTCACTTTTTTAATACGTTCTGCAACTTCATATACCATATAGGATAGCACAGTTAGTGCAAACAATTTTTTTTCTTGTCAGTGGTTTAACAAAAGATGTAAATGAAAATAGATTTGATAAATTTCAATTTAAAAAAATTTTTTAGACATTTTTTCCAGTTCTATAAAATGTGTTTAATTTTTTCAAGTGCAATGCTGATGTCGTATCCTGTTCTATTTTGGAAAATAATTTGTTTTATTTTCTTTTTAAATCTTTATCTTATAACAGATATTTCAGGAATACTTATGAATATAATTTATTGAAAATTACCTAAATTGCATCAATTTATTTCAGATAAATCCAAAGATTTATTCCTGACATGTACAACCATCAATATCTATAAGTAATGTTATAACATTACTTTTTAACATTTTTAAAACATTTCTGTTACATTTGTAACATTTTTTTAAATATTAGTGAACAGTTTTGCCAGTTGTGAAGGTAAACAGTTAAATGTATTTTTATTTTGACTATGCTGCTGTTATAACAGATGTGTAAAGTGTGTGTGTACAATAGTAAATGCCCTTGAACTACTTGTTTCAAATCTCAAATTCTGAGTACAGTTAGAAAATTATTACATTATGTTTTTTCTTAAATCTCTCCATTTCATATGGTGAGGTTTATGTAAAAAAAAAATAAATAAATAAAATAGTAGTTTAGTTAGCTAATAATTAAACTTTTTGAATTGTGTTTTCTCTAACATTTTCGGAATGTAACCTGAAATTGTTATTGACTAGTATTTTTTTTTTTTTTTTTTTTAGCGAAAAACAGTTTTAATGGTACTGTTGGTGTTTTGTAATTATTGCATTAAATGATGTATTTATTTGATATTATTTTTTAACTTTTAGAATCTGTAGAGTGGTATTTTATTTTGGTTAAAAATAAATTTGTTATATATAAAATTTATTAAAAATAATCAGTGAGGTAAAAATTATAAATTCTTATTTTCATTATTAAACTCTTTTGTTATAAGTATATGTACAGGTTATTCAAAAAGGAGGAGCAGATTTTAAATAATTATTTTTAATGAATGACAGTAGACACATATGATACTTGCTGAATAGAGGAAAGTTCAAAGTTTTAAGTATTAGTTCCATTCAATGCCTGCATTGGCGCTGTGGTTTGCTTACGAGAAAATGGTGACGCTATAGGAAAAGTCATTTTGTGTGCTGCATTATGCAAAGAGTGAATCCATTGTTTCAGTGCACTTTGCATTTCATTGTAATTCACAAAGAACCGCTTCATCATAAAAATGGTTGCATATACAAAGGGAAAAGCACTCACTGGTCGTTCTCTCACATCAGATGAAAATGTTGAGCATATCCGAACTGCTTTCGAACATACTCCTAGGAAATCTACAAGCATAGGATGCAGATTACTTGGAATTCTGCAACCAACAGTTTTGCATGTACTTAAGAAGACTTCTTAGCACACGTCATACTAATATTATTGAACTAATAAGTTGCAGTTTGCCAGCATTGCATCCTGGCGATCATGAAAAAGGACACAATTGATGCAATTTCAAGATGATGGATTGGAAGAAAAAAGTAGGCAACATGATCTTGTTCATCATAAGTGGCTTCCAAGGTCACCAGATCTTAACCCTTGCAATTTTTATCTGTGAGGGTACATAAAAGACAGCATGTACATAACATCTATGCCTGCTAATCTTCAAGATCTGTAATTGTTAGAGCAGTGAATTTAATAACCAGTGACCAGTTAATTCATGTGTGGCAAGAAATAGACTACCTATTTAATGTTTGTCGCATAATAAATTGTGCTCGTGTTAAATGCATAAAATAAAATTTTGAACTTTCCTTTATTCAGTGATTTATCATATATGTCTATTTAATGTCATTCATTAGAAATAGATATTTTAAATATGCTCCTTCATTTTGAATAACCCAATTTTACAATTTTTTTTTAGTTTTACAAGATAGATATATTTTTAAAATAAAATATTTTATCTGAAAATTTATTCTTTGTGAAGGTTAAATATTTTATTAATATAAACGTATATAATTTATATTTATTTTTAAGTAGCTTCAACTTATAGATGATAATCATTAGATACTAAAGAATACAAACTCCATACAGTGAAACAACAATCGGTATTCTTTATAACTTTAGTTAGCTGTAGAAACTGATTATTAAATGTGACATTGGCATTTTGTAAATAACGTGACATTCCTGGTGTTGTAACCAATTGGTAAAGAATATTTAAACCAATAAAGGGATATTTGATTGGTCTATATGATACTTATTATACCATATTGTCTCTAAATATATATATTAGCCTTAAGTTTGTACTTTATCATGTAACAAACTAGTTAATAAGTAAATGATCAACAGTAAATAAACACAGTTTATAGTGGAGTTTCATTAAAATATTAATTGTTTTTCAACCGTGATATAATTATCTTTCTCAGATGTATATCTTCAATAAATATTCATTTCTGAAGCAGGTTAGCATGGGTTATATAGGCATAACATCGGTTATGCTTATATACACCCTCATCCTTAATTCATGGATGAACTAGTTAACATTCCTTGCTTCTTGGGTTTGAGTTCTAATAAAAGAAAAAGCAAAAGTTTTCATGGAATAATAAATAGAATTATTAACTTTGAACTCAAATAGTTTGAGAAAACAAAATTTTTTATTACATTATCAAGTTAACGTAAATACTAAAACTGTAATTCATGAGAATAGGACTTCCACACACAATCATTTCATACAATCCATTTATACAACTTTCTCAGACCATTTATAAATGCTAATGCATGTGGTTATGAAGTCAGTTATTCAACAGATTAATAAAACTATACCTTACCAAAATTTATTAATTTAATCATACATTACAACCAAATATATATTGATTAAACACAAAAAAATGCATGTATAGATAATTATAAAAATATTGTATACTTCCATACATACTAAGAGTATTAGTAAATATGGTTTTATTAACAATATTTTGATAGTGCTGTAATTAGTCATTAAGTTCAGGCAGACCAGGTAAAACAGTTATAAACAAATTAATACAAGCTTGTACAACACATGGACATACACAACTAATGTTATTTATGTAAACCATTTTTCAATATGCATAACCAGTGGCCTTTTTTATATTAATCTCAAACACCATTTTTAGTTTGTTGTCTTAATTCATTATAAATAATAATAATAAGGTCCAAATAAAGTTTGGTTGTTAATCAACATCCTTAGTCATTAATATAATAGTTTTTATCACATACATGTTTGGATGTTTGTGAACGTTTTGTTTAAAATGTTGGTTTCTTTTGGGTCATATTTATGAATTTTTATTTATATTGTGATTTTTCATAACTACATCGAGACAGGCATTTAAACAGTAGAAAAGATAAAATAAATTTGTGAGATATAACAGTATTATTACATGTGTTATTTACTGTTATTTTATGCAAACTATATTACAAATTACTATTATTAATTTTCTTTCTATAATCCTTGTGTGTCTCTGTCAAACATATTTGACAATATTGTTACTGATGTCAGTTTTTAATTTCAGGTTATAAATCTTTGGGACTACAATTAATTTTTTTTTTCTTACAGAAAATGAAAAAAAAAATTTACATGATTAATTAAATTTGTAACAATCCTATATCTTACTTTGCTTTTGTATGTAATGGAATGTATAAAAAAATGTTGCGGCAGGTAGGATTGCTTATTTAAAAAAAAGATTTACGAGGTTTATTTTTTTTTCAAGGTCCGATCGGTCATGAAATTAAAACCACAGTGAAAATAAAAAATTTTTTATTTGTAACAAGTACTTACATAGTTATGCTATTTCTCTACATAGTCACCACTCCGATTTAGACATTTATCATAGCGTGGTACCAATTTTCCAATACCCTTGTCATAGAACGCGAGCCGCCTGTGTTTCCGCATCCACTGTTTGGATTGTTCTTTTGTTTCTTCAGTTTCAAAATGGACCCATGTCTCGTTCCCTGTGACAATTTTGTTCAAAAAATTTCCTTCATAGTGGTAGTGCTGGAGAAACGTTAGGGAGGCACCCATTCTCATTGTTTTGTGATGGTCGGACAGCATCTTGGGAACCCATCTTGCACACAGTTTGTGGTACTGAAGTCTCTCACTCACAATGGTGTAGAGCTGACCTTGAAATTTTAGGAAACAAATCACTCAATACAGAAATTGTGAACCGACGATTTTCTCGAATTGCCTAATCTACAAGCTCAACAAGATCATCGGTTGACACTCGCTTCCTTCCCTGACTGCCTGCATCATGAACATCTGTACATACTGCTTTAAAGTTCCTGCACCATTGTCGCACTTTGCTGTCACTCATTGAAGTTTCATCGTACACATTACTTATTCATCGATGAATTTCAGCTGCATTACACCCCTCAGCCTGAAGAAATCGAATTACTGTACACACTTCACATTTGGTGGGAGATGCTATTGTTGTAGACATGTTTACGTGCTAGCTGCATGTTCAGAACTAAACGAAGTGACGCAGCGTGATTGAAGGCCATGCTAGAGATGCTGCGCAAAAGTTCATCCGATTTTTGCGCGGATTTTTATTTCGCGACCGATCGGACCTTGAAAAAAATTACCCTCGTACATGAATTAGAATACAATCTATTCATTCTGGTATTAAATCAAATGGAGATCATCAAATAAAAGTAAAATAATAGGAGGGTCATTGAAATAAAAACCAAAAAATTCTGACAACTGGGTTTTAGGTCTCAATATGTTCCTGCATGAACAAAGGATGGTAAGTGCAGCATACTACTGCCAGTTGTTGGATGACGTCAGAGCTGTTTATCCCAACAAATGAAATTGCAACCAGTTTGCAAGTCCTTCTTCTCCACTAAAGCACATGGCCGCATACAGCAGCTCAGACTCGTAATAAGCCCGCTAAAATTAAATTGTCATCTCTTGAATACCCACTGTACAATACTTATTTATCACCATGTGATATCCAGATATTTGGTTTGTTGTAAGAACATTTAGGAGAAGACCGGAATCTTTCCTTTTCTGCCTTAGAAGGAAAGACGACACTGCAGTTGAGCATTATGCCCACAATTGGTTGTTGGGGCAACCATCTTGTTTTTTTGATGAGGGGATCAGGAAGCTACCTAACAAGTGGAGAAATTGTATTTCTGCTGAAGGAAACTGTAGAAAAAGAAAAAAATTTATTTGCAATTTTATCCTAATATCAATAAAACTATATAAAAAAATTTCAGTTTATATTTGAATAAGCCTCGTAATATCCAAATATCTGTTCTGTAATTACGTATAAAGAATATATATAAGGAGATTTCATATTGCACGGGAATCTCTTGGGAGATGATTCTATAGCCAAAAATAAAATGTTCATATAAACATAGGTCAGAAAATTGTTCATTATCGAGTTTTGGCTCATGAAAAATTTACCCTGCTTTTTGCTTCCTCTGTGAAATTAAATCTTACTAAAATTCTTGGGGTACAAATCGAAGGGTAAATTTGGCACTTCCTTATAATTTTTTATCTAATAAATTTAATAAAAATGGTCCCAGACTTCTATCTCACCGAGGTTTTAAGAAAAAAAACAAATAAAAATTTGAAGTTAATTAGTAAAGAACATAATTCTGAGAAAATTGATGTAAATAACATCTATTAAAATTAAACACAAATTTGAAAAATTCAACTATAATAAAAAAATAAAATGCGCAAACTGGATCTTGCAAAATTGTTACGATTTTAAATAGAGCAATTTACATATAAAGGCCAAAAATTATAAAAATAAATTTGAAAGACATCTGGATGAAATTCTGTCAATGGTTAATAATAAAGTATGAACATCATCCTGATTTCCTAAGTAATATTCTAATTACTAATGAATTCTGTTTTACAAGAAATTGCATTGTAAACTATCGAAACACTCACACTTTGGCAGAAGAAAGTACTCATAAGACTGCTGCAAGTCATTTCCAACATGTTTTCGTTTAATGTGTGGTGTGGTCTTGGTGGTAATCCCCATAGCCCCTTTTTTCTTACTGCCAAGGCTCAATGGAGAGTGATACTTGTATATTGTTTTTGTAAGTGAATCTGGTGGAGCTCGTGGAAGATATTCCAGTTGGAGAAGAGTGCAGATGTGGTTTTTCAATGATGGCACACCCGATCACAAACTCTCATGATGTGTTGAATCATTTAAATAATACATTTAGTAAGCAGCAGATTGGCCGAGATTGACAAGTAAAATTGCCACCTCCATCTCACACCAGCGGACCTTTTCCTTTGAGGTTGAATGAAGTCCTTAGTCCAGTGTTTCTCAACCAGTGGGGTGTGCCATTTCTAGGTTTTTTGCCTTAAATTTCTGCTGTACAATTCCAATTTTCTACAAAAAGCAGTAACTTTATCACTCTGTGTCTAACATATGTGTCATTGCTTGAAGTTGAAGATTCAAGGTATTTAATTTCTCAAATATGTTCACCATGTAGCTCAGTTCCATCACAAATAAACCATCTCACCTTCCGATTGGTATTTCTCTTGTAGAAAAATGGTGATTTCTTCTTTTAATTGATAAACACATTGCAAAAATTTCTCATGTGATAACCATCTTGACTCGTAATAAAATATTAACGCTGAATGTACTGCACCCATGTCTTTACAAAGTGCAGAAAAGATTCTTGATTTTAGAAGTCTTATTGTTATATAATTTACTATGGTTACAACTGTCGTTAGCACAATATTCAGACCAGGAATCATTTCTTTGGAAGCCGGATCTTCTCTGTGGATCATGCAATGTGTTCAAACACATTGTGGAAATTTTTGTTTCACAAGTGCTTATATACTTTGAAATTTTCCAGACATTGAATGAGCACCATCAGTGCATAGTCAGACGTAATTTTTCCACTCTATGTGTGCCTCATTTATAAAATCATTTAAGATAGCAAATAATGTAAGTCCTGTTGCTTTGAGTTCTATTGGTTTACAGAAAAGTAGTTTTACTGCTGATATACCATCAAAAAATCAAACGTAGACATTGGATTGAGCATCTTTATTGCTATTTGCCTCATCAAGTTGAATTGAAAACAATTTATTATGCAACTTCCCAAAAAGCTGATGCTGTACATGTTCAGCTATATCACCTATTCAACAAGCAATAGTATCATTTGATAGAGGTATGGACTGCAATTGTTTGGCAAAATTATCTCCAAACATAATTTCTATAATCCCAATTGCAACTGGCAAAATAAACTCTTCACCAATGGTGTGAGGCTTTTTATATCTGACTATTTTATATGAAACTTTGTTAGAGGCAAGTAAAGGTTTTCATTCACAAAGTTTTTTTAAAAATGATGTTTGCTTTTCATATGATTTTAATTTGAAGAATACTCAGGGTTTGTTAATGTACTCGCTATGGAGTGTTTCCAAATGTTCAAGTTTATTAGGTTTCATGCTGTCTGCTGCCAAAATGTTTGGCATCAAGAAATTATTCTTCAGAATATTTTCTTTATTTTATTTTTGGAACCACGCTCATCTTAGCACTTGCTGATGCTTCTTTATTGTCTAATGCTCATCTACTTAAAAATTTATCCATGATTCTGTATAAATATATTACCATGAATTGCAGTTAACATGCAAATTACAACATACACATTTACTATATTTTCGATAGCAATAAAAGAATTGACTCGGCTGAAATTGAACGAGATGCAGCATTTATATACATCTGCACAGACGGTCACGCAGACATTCCAGAATGTTCTAGACAAATCAGAACTTCTCACAAGCCGCGAGAAATTTCTATTTGGTGGATGTAAGAGCAACAGAGAGGCACTGATTCTGGTTTTGTCAATGCAGCAGTTTGGTGTTGCCAAATATCAATTTACTTATTTTTCATAATTTGTAAGGTTTGTAATTAAGATGATAGTGTAGCTTTAGCATCAAAATACATTATTGTATTGGAGTGGGCGCGATTAAAATTAGGTCGTAATACTGAAAGGTTAAGAAACACTGGCTAGCCTATTCTACTCATATTCGCACAGAAGAAGAACATCATGTAATATAAGCTGGTAGGAATAATAATGATGCTATTGCACATGCCCAGTTAGCATGGATTTGCCAAGGTGAAGAATGCATTGAACAGAATGGCAACCACATTGAGAAACAACTTTGAAGAAATTTTTTCAGCTTTATCAAGTAACCATTTGGTATTTAATAATGATTAGAAGAAAAAATAAAGTATGTGATTTTTTTTTATCTACTTTTTATTCATTACTTACTAATTTGTTTTCATTTACGTATGTTGTTCAAACACTGATGAAGTGTTCTATTTAAAATCACTTTTCCGATTCAGTTAGTGTGTTTTATTTTTTATTAAAGTTGAACTCAAATTTTAGTTTAATTTTAATAGACTTTATTTGCATCAATTTTCTAAGAATTAAATTCTCTACAAAGCTAACTCAAATGTTTATTGGTAAATTAACTAAATTATTTTATTTCAATTTCTCATATCAAAAACTATCAGGAAGCACCATTTGTATCCCAAGAATTTTAGGGAGTAGTAAGCAGGACTAAATGTTTCACGAACCATTTAATAACCACTGTTTATATGAAATTTTTTCTTATTTTTGGCTATAGAATCATTTCTCAAGAGATCTCCATGCAATTTGGAATGACTGTGTATTTAACAATGTGTGTATTGTTAGATTAGTTTATTTGCTATCTTACAAATCATAAACTATTTTTTTGTTGAAGGTGTATTGTTTTTCACATGTTTTTATATGTAATTCAGTTGTTGGTCTTCTTTTTTTAATAGATATATAACAGTAGTATTTAAATAAGATTGTTATAGTAATGAGTAAAAACTGTAAAATAAACTTTATCTAAATTTTCAGGTACAGTTTTTTTTTACCACATAATTCCTTCACAAGCATTGGAATAATATTAAAAATATACCTGAAGTAAAATCTAAATATACATCTGTATAATATGAAAAAACAATTTTGAACAGAGAACATTTCAAATGCAGACCAGAATTAACTTCTTAACAAACATAAGTTATAAAATTTAATTTTCAAAATTACATAGAATGGGAAAGGGGATGGGTGGGGTCAATTTCCCAATCAAAATTAAATGCATCGGAAAAGAACATAGACTCTTTAGAACAACTAGAACAGATTTAAAAATGGTAATAAACCACCAAAACATTTATATAATATATATCAGCAGATTCTAATAAATGTCTGCAGGCAATGATAAGAGCAATTTTGGATGTTAATGTCAATACCATGTGGTATGTTGAATGATAATAATTCAGTAAGTTATAATGAAATAATTTAAAAGAAAAGTTATTCCAGTTACATCCAATTTCTAAGCTAGTTTAATAGTTAGCTTAATATCCTGTTATTAATCTTCAATTTCTTAATTTTTTTTTAAATTGAACAAAAGTTGCTGATAACATCTACGGTTGAACATCTACCCTTGAGTTTTGTATACATCCATGTTTTCTGTTTAAAAATATATTCAAACAAAATTATGTATTACTTTACCAGTAAGTGTTATTTTGATATTCTGTTGCATAAAAAATATATTCTATGAAATCACAAAAAAAGTAAACAGAACTTTATAAGTTACTGAATAATAAAAATGTTAATTTCTTGAGAAATAAATTATCTATTTACAATTCAGTTCTAAAAACTTTCAAGTTGCGTGCCAAGTTATGCTGCTAATGGTTGTAAAATATAAATTTAATCTTTCTAATATTCAAGTAACATATGTTTATCTAATACATTCACATATAGTGCTGGTGCCACGTAGCAAACTTCAATTAGTATACAGTATGATGCATAAGTTGTGACTAATCCAGTCAGACCTGTTTTATAGGCTACAAATTTTTTTTTGACAAAATAAGTGATTGTGTGTTAGAAAACTTGCTAACTCAAATTTTTATATTAACTAGTTAATATACATTGATTTAATTAAACTATGTTCCAGAAATTCTTTTATATAAAAAAAGTTGATTATTTATCTAGATAAAATTTTTATTGTCACTTGTTAATTTGTTGATGGATAGACTACAACCTAGCATAATGGGAGTAATACCTCTGGCTTGTAGCCCATTAAAGTAGACAGCATATGCTATATTAATTGACTCTACCTCAAAAAACACTGTATATTCATTTTTTTATATATTATTTATTATGTAATCAATTATGACAATTTTTGTTTTTAGGTAACAATTATATTACCACCTTTTTTGTTAATGAACCTTTCAGGGAAAAACAATCTATGACATTTAAGTTCATCATAAACTATACTGACAAGTAAAAAAAAATTATTTTTTAAGATTAATAAATTTGCCTTTTCTGAACATACTTTTTGTGGTATTCCTTCAAAATATCATTGTAGGTAACTTACAGCTACCTCACAGATCATGATTTTGTCAGATATTAAAATTTGATTTTGAGACTAAAATTTTGATTTCTTAAAATTAGCTGAATAAATAGCTAAAGTATAATAAATACAAGAAATATCAGATTAAGTTTTGGATCCAAGTCCTGGATTAACAATGCATCTGTTGTTGTCAAGTCGTGATATGGTAGGATAGCAGCAGTTTTTTGCTGGGTATTTTAAAGATTAATATTCAATTATGGAAACTTTTTCCTCAATCTCTTTTTTTTCTGCTTTTCCTCAATCTATCTGCTTACGATTTGTAAAATAACACTGGTCAACATTATTTTTGTCTCACGAGTACCAATAGATGTACTTAATGAAGTTTTTTATCCTGTTTTCAGATATGTATTTAGAATTTGTCCATTGCCCAGTTTTTTATTTTTTTTAATGTTTTTTGTCCATTGTCAAGTAAAGGCTCCTAGAGTATTGTAAATATGATGGAAACAAATGAGCCAAGTTAAAGGGTAGCGTTGCTACTGTTGTGCAGGTTCAGACGTGTATAGACATGTACAAACGTGATCTAGTAAAGAACACATTCATCAGAACAATGCCAGTTGTGGGACTTGTGTACCAGTAAACATGTAATTGTGATTGCTTTGTGTGTCTGAATTATTATGTATTATATATTTACAACTTTATTTCTTTTAATTAATCGTTAGTTAGAAATTTCATTAGAAAATGGCCTAAATGCGGATCACTCATTCCTGAACAGAAAAATTCATTGTGTAATCCTAAAAATGTGTATGTACCTCCATTACATATCAAACTAGAATTAATGAAGAATTTCATCAACGCCATGCACAATACTCCTCGTTTTATGTACTTAAAACAGAAGTTTGCAAAAATTAAAGAAGGAATATTTGTGGGTTCACAAATATGATCACTAATGCATGATGAAAAGTTTGAGGAACTATTGAATCCACTAGAGAAAGAAGATTGGCAAGCATTAAAAAATGCTACCAGAGTTTTTTGGGAAATCAAAAGGTGGAAAATTACCGTGTATTGTCAACGATATTATAAAAATTTGGTTTGTAATATGTCCTTAGAAGTACATCTCCTGCACTCATGCCTAGATTTCTTCCTGGAAAATCTTGGCGCGATGAGCACAGGGAACACTTTCATTAGGAGATTTAAGTTATAGAAAAGAGGTGTCAAGGCAAATGGAATCCTAATATGCTGGCCAATTATGGTTGGACCATCAAGAGGGATGCTTCACAGGCATCATTTCTTACTTTCTAGGCGAGTCAAATGTTTGAATATTTTGTAGTTAAGAATGCAGAAAGCATGAAAATGTTTGAAATTATAAATGCCTGTCTTTCAGAAACCTTGCATGAAGAGGAAAAACCAATCACATTTGAATTCAGGTGAAAAAATACTATCAGAATCACATATTTTTCTTCCTGAGACAACAAAAAAGTTCCTTTTTTGTTTTCCAGTGATAATTAATTTAATGAGTTTATATGACACATAACTAGCAAATCTGATTTCCATATTATAATTCTTCAAAATTATCTATACATTTATATACCAAGATTAGTTTATTTACGTGAATATGTTGCACTGTTCTTAATTGAAAATTATGTAGTAAACCAATTCAAGGGCTGATCAGGTTCAAACACCTATCGTCTTTTACATGCTATAACTTTCAGCTATTGCATTCTTACACAGTAGTCTTCAGACTTGCTGCAGTGAATTGTATCATTAAAAAATGAAAATGTTGCGAATAACTTAATTGTTTAAGAAATATTAAATTACTGTACATGACTAAAGAAAATTCTCATAGAAGCATCAGAATATGGAATTTCTTCAGTCAGAGCCACTAAAATACTGACAACAAAATTGTAATTCAGCTGGGTTAATCATGTGTAATTAAATATGCATTGTTACCTTATTTGCAGAGCATCATGTGAATCATTATAACTACAAAAGTAAATGCATGAAAATGCAAATTAAAATAAAGTAATTACTCAGACTTATAAGAAATATGTAAAGGAAAATAAAATAATTGACTTAGTCAACATAAAACCTTTTAGGCAAATCAGAGTAAAATGAATGGTATAACCCTTAATTTATGTCTTCTGTCTTTTACCACTATATAAACTTTTTAATCGCATACTTTCTTGCTGTTCTTAAACTGAATGTCACTGGTATTCCACTGATGAATTGCTCTGAGATGATTTTGTGGAATCCATCTCCATGTAATTTGAAAGTAAGTTAATTTTTTTAATCTTTAAAAATGTTGTTTCTATGATTGTTAAAATGAATTTTCAAATATATTTAACTGAAAAGAAATGCAAGTATTAAATTGAAATCCTCCATTGAAACAAAACATAACTGATAAATCTCTACAAATGACAAAATTTAATTTATTAATAATATTGAAAATTATTTTAAAGTTTATAAGCAAATTTATATTAAATTAAAAAATAAGCATAATAAAAAAGATGAATCAAAATCTAAATATAAACCTATTTATTTATTGAAGTTTTTACTTCAAATACCACAATAAAAACTGGGTAAGTTTTTAATAAAATAAAGTGGATTTATAGCAGAACTAGTCACACAACTTCACTAAAAACATAGAATTACTTTAATTCTATAATCTAAACCCCCTATTCAGAGTAGCAGAGGAATTTTGTAATACCTTTCTAGTATTTTAAAACAATAATACTAATCCACTTAAAACAAAACTGTTCACCTTGAATGGTTTTATTGATGAATCAGTATTTTTATTCCCTGCTCATGTCCAATTAAAATTTTTTGTTAAAAATTATGTTTGAATATAAAGTATAAACATTAAGTGGATCCCATTTAGTATAAACATTAAGTGTTCTGCATATAATTTTCAAAATTTTTCTATTCATATTTTTTATTTATTTTAAAAGATTATTCAAAATTGTCTTTTAAAATTCTTCTAATCATATAGATATTGATAAAACCGGTGTAATGGAAAAATATTTCTACCAGCAACCACTTCCTTTTTTTACTTTCTCGTCTAGATAATAATACTATAGCTCTAGAAAGGAAAGTATTGTAATCGGTCCAATTTGGGCAATGCGGTTTTCATTGAATCTTGATGTTTTGACACCTAAGAAACCCAAAAAAACCAGAACTACTGCACCAACTTTGGCCAAACTTGGTCAGGTAACTTCTATATATTGGGCTTTGATGCTATTAAATTTTCAACTTAAAAGGTCAACGGGTGAAGCTGTAGAGCAAGGTCACATCAGTATCTCGAGATTTCGCCTAATTAAGGTCATATTTTTCTTAGAAATATTTGTTAATGATAGGAAAAAACAATATTTGCAAAATGCTCTCCACCCCAAGCTGTTGTAATTGTCTGTTCTATGTAAGATGTATGTAAAATTCTGTTCTATGTAAAATTACATTAGTTTAGTTAGTACCAACCGTAGAGTTATACTGACTGTAGAGTCAAAATTAAATAATATCCTACAATTTCCTAAACCTAAATTTGCTTATTATTGAAATAGGTAAATAATCACCAATAAAGTAAAAACTACTGTAAACTTTATAAAAGTTTTTTTTTGTATCATCAGTGTCATGTGATTTTCACATGTACTTTGGCCTTATGTAAAATGGTATGGGGTGTTATACATTTTCTTGCAATCCCAGTAAAACATCTGATTTATTTCTATCTATCTTACCAATGAAAACCTTTGTTGCTATGGTTTCAGAGGAGTTCTTAAAATTTATATCTTAAACCATTAGCAGGCAGTTGAAATTTATCTTTTGATAAGAATACACATGAATAAAAACCACTGTATTGTGCTTTTCAGGCAGTCATAATGTTGTTAATCACATGTGTAGGATTCTCAGTAATAATAATGATTATTTCTTAGAAGAGGTATAATCGCAATAAATAAAATCAGAGCAACTTATTTCTGTGTTGTTGCTTTTAATGTACACCCAAAAAAAAATCCTTGAAAAAATGTGATATATAGTAGCGACTAACATTGGCACCACATACATGAATTTGCAATTATATTTTTAACAATCCCATATAATTCAAATTCAATAATATGAAAGATATTTTTTTTTTATTTCAAGTCATTGTCTGTTTAGTCCAATACTTTTTCTTTTCTGTTTAGCCTCCAGGAATCATCGTAAAGTGTTACAGAGGATGAATGAGTGTAAGTGAAGTTTGGTCTTGTACAGTCTCAGGTTAACCATTTTTGAGATGAGGGGTTAATTGAAACTCAACTACCAAAGAAAACTGGCATTTACAATTTAGTATTCAAACCCGTATAAAAGTAACTGCCTTTTAGGACTTGAATGTTGGAACTCTTGACTTTGAAATCAACTAATTTGCGAAGACACGTTCCCCACTACACCAATCTTGTGGGTTGTTTAGTCCCATGCTATTGAAACATTATTAAACTTTTGATTCAGTACAGCCGTTCTAAAGACATTGATGAGCATTTTGCCCTAACTGATATGCCACAAATCAATTTCCTTAGCTCTGATATACTCCCTTATGAAATGATAGCTTCTGTCAATATGATTTATGGATTTATGTGTGCTAGTCTTTGCTAGATCAGTGGCACTTTTATTATCCAAATAAGCAAGAGTTTGTGTAGATACAAGTGATGGATTCACTTTACTGAGACTACATAGCCATTTGGCTTCTTACATGCCTCGGTTAAAGCCATACATTCGGCTTCATATGAAAATATTGCAACATTTTTCCGTTTCTAAATTTTTCCAAATATGCACTTCAGTGTGGTACAATCTCTTATGTGAAAATAATTACTAGTATCCACAATTAATACAAGTTTAGCTATATTACATTTGTTTATGATAGCTGATGCATCGCCTAAGATGCATTTCCATAGTTCCTCATGTTCAAGATAGGACTGCATAGCAAACTGCCAATCACTGTAATCTGTCATGCCCTTTAATCTCTCAATTGGTGGTAAGTTGCTTGCAATTACCATTGTTTAAACAAAACAAAATGGTTCCTCGTACAGAGTGGGCAGGAAGTCCCTTTATGCTAGTTATGAAATTATTGGGATAGGTGCAGCTTGCTTTCTATGAATCTAAAACGTCTGTGTAGATTCCACCATGTTCAAAGCACAGCTGTATGTGTCTCCACATCTGGTTGTTCAGCTCCAACAGCATATCAGGGGGTTATCATTTCAAATACTGACCAAATATTGTCTTTGAGGTGCTCATTGTTGTATCTGTTTTTGTAGATCTCTTTTACAAAACCCCAGAGTGCCTTGTCAGGTGTGGTGAGGTCCAGGGCTTCTTGCTAGCCAAGGCAAGGGAACCAGTAATTATTTTGACCCATATCCAACCCAGCAATTCAGAAAAATTTCATTGAGATGTCTGTGGATATTTAAAGCAAAATAGGCTGGAGCACCATCTTGTTGAAACGTAATGATGTTAGCGATGCTTTTATCATTAATTCAGCAAACAACCATTCGTCGATTATTCTCAGATAACTGTATTAACTGTGCAATCAAAAAAATAAATAACAATAGATGTTCAGCTGTCTTCCCAGCCCAAATCATACATGAGGGAGATGGTGTTTGATTTAACCAAAAAACGTGAGGATGGTCATTCACCCAGAAAAAATTTCTGTTACGAGAGCTTCGATAAATTGCACACACATCTGAGAACATGACATTCTTTTTATAGTTTGCTCTCGAAAAGTGTTCATGCAAGAACTGACATACACAAACACGTCGATCAATGTCCTTGATCGACGTGTGATGTCAACGTCATAACATAATACGTGTGACGTATTATGTTGACGTGTTTTTGAGTTGTCACTCAACTCGTTAACTGCGGCTGGACAAAAACATTTAATTTTCAAGTACTTGCGCATATGGTCTCGCATTGTCATTCTTGGAATGCCTAACTCTGCAGAACGTTTGCGCGTTGATCGATGCCCTCCTCAGCAGCACACGTCTTGGCTCGAGTGCTCGGCCTCCCATTGCATGGCGCATCAAGAACACTTCCTGTTGCAAATGCCTTCTTGTCCCATGTCAGTAACGTTTGCCGTGATGGTGACAATTTCCCAAAACCACAAAGAAGTCATTCATAATGTTCTTTGATGGTTTATCAGTGTGTGGACGTGAATCCACACACAAGCTTACTATTGCTTTTCGACAGTGAACGCACTCGTATCCGCCGTCGTTACACATTCGACGAAAAAGGTTATTCCACCACGAATGAACACACCAGACGATTCCTACCATGGCTTATCGTCTTCACCTTTTCCAGCGGTGAGAACTGGCAGCAATAGAGACCGATTAAGCTGTTTTTATTAGTGTAAAGGGGATTTCTTTCATTCCGTAACGTAAAAATCAACTTCACTGCAAGAAATTCGCACTTGTCTGTAGAGGTTAGACTATGCAAAAAGGAACCCTATCTGCAGAACCTCTATAAAGTGAAAAATATACATAATAACAGCACTGTTCACTTTCACTAAAATATTATTAAACATTTGTTTGAAGGCCGATAACCTAATGAGAAGGATAATAATAAACAAACCCGGAGCAACTAATTTATATGCTGCTGCTTTAAGTGTACACAAAAATAATAGTAGTTTACACAATAATAATAACACTATTTCTTTTATCAATAGCGCAAAATTACTGGATGTTTTATTAGACGCAGATTCTCTCGGATGATCAAATTGATTTCGTTAGCAGTAAAATCAAATTGTACTATTTTGCTTTGAAGTTTCATCAAAACGGTAAAATAAAATTATTTCTTAAAAAATAACTATATCCATCTCTACCAACCCTCTCAAGCAGAATAATTTTTATATAACTCAGAGACAATAGTTCATACAAAATTTCTATTTCTGTTTTTAATAACTCATCCATTTCAAAGATCGCAATAGTTTATTTATTTTCCTAACGTGTATGTTGCAATCTGTTCAGCTAGTGAAAATAAGCAACCTCTCCCACTGAGATTAGAATGATATATGTCACATAAATGAGGTCTAGTCTTGTACAGACACAGGCCCACCTTTCCTTAGACGTGTGGTTAATTTTACTTCAACCATCAAAATTGTCTAATATTCAAATCCGTATAAAAAAACCTCCGAACCTTTGATTTCACAAATCACTGTTAAACTTTTTATTTGCGATCACGAGTTAACCACTAGACCATCCCGGCGGGCTAACAATTTCTTTTGAACAGAACCACTGTTATTTTGTCAGTAAGTTTTTTAATAATACATTAAAAAAAACACATCATTTTCTCCAATCTGTTTAATATGTACACATATTTTATGTTCACATAATTTTCATTAACACCTTAATTGTTTTTTTTTAATAATTAAGAAAATGTGTCAAAATTAATCATCGTAACGGTTTATCTAAACACACATTTTGCTAACACATCTACGACGCCAGTAAATAAAGTTTTATAATGAAATATAATACTACCAGCTGCAAATAAATGTACAAAATAAAAAACTAATTACCATATAATGAAAAGATATATATAAATTACATCATTTTTTGGATTGCTGAATAAGTTTTTAGAACGCAACAAATATAGAATTTGATTGTGTTCGATTAGCACTATCGATTATATGTGGTTAACGGGCTTACGTGTTTTTAGTAAACGTATATTGTTTACACATTTTATTTAATGAATATCTTCTTATAGACTGTACTAAAATATTGTGGGGAGATATTAAGCGATTTTCTTTACATATAAGTTCGTGATATAAACGAAGAAGGAAGTTCCCAGCTTCGCCGCCAAGATGTGCTACATAACCTCTAAGAACAATTAGTGAAATTATAATGGTGTTTTAAGTTGTGTGAATTGAACTATAATTCGTTATTATTAACCAAAATTATGGCAGGAATAGCTCAAGGACTAGAGAATGTTAATTCCGAACAAATAAAATCTGTAAGTGTAAATATTAGCTTTTTTAATGCAGTAATTTGAAGTAATACACAATCATAAAAAAAAAAAGAACTGAAATTGTCTGATTTGACGTGTGAATGTGATATGCTACTCAGAAGAAAGTTGATTTAAACCTGACTATTGATATCACACAATTATCTTTTAGGAAAGCCATACTAGCACTGTATTTATATGTACTTAATTTTAGATTGATCATTGTTAACAGTTGTTTTGTGATCGCTCAGCATTTGGAAATTCGGTAAAGAATAATTTAATTAAGTAGTTTAAAAATATTTAAAAAAGGTCAGTTTGTAGCAACAAACTACAATAACAGATTAGCCCCAAAATTGATTTATATCACTTACTATCTGATTATGGCCGATTGATTAATACTGATTGACAACAATTACTCTTCAATTCAAGATTAATAAATCTGTATTTATCAAAGTGTATCTTATTAGCAGAATAACAGAATTTGTTATAATTTACAATGTTTCTAATTTAGTGGCCTTTTGTTGGTCAAAATCCATTATACGCTCACAACACTTAAACATTTTTCTGTAAACTTTTACTGTTAAGAGATAATTGCTAAAGGTTATAATCTCCAATGAACTCAAGGGAACTCTATATGGACCATGAATTTATATTTATAAAATTATATATATAATCTAACCAAACTTAACCTACGCTTGCTAGTCTAGGTTAGTGAGTGTAGGTTAAGTTTGGTTAGATTATATTTATAATTTTATAAATATAATAAGTTCATTTGTAAATAAAAAATATTATTTAACAAAGTATGAAGTCTATAGAAAAAGGTTTAAGTGTTGTGGGCATATAACACTTTTGACCCCTTTTGTTTTATTTTTTCTTTTTCTCACAGATTCTTTGTTAATGTATTATTACTTCATCAGATAAGCGAGTACATTGCAAAGGTTGTATTAATTGTTTTTTGGATGTATGAGCTTACTTGATCACTTTAAATTTATTTCTTACTTTAATATACCCTAATAAATATACTTATGGTCAGGAAAATCTAAATATCTAATATCAGGAAGATCTAAATATCAGAAGCAGTTTTGGACAGCAGATGACCTACTCAAGGTCAAATTTCATGCTGTGTTATCAGTATGCTAGTCAATTAGCAATCACTTTAGTTAGTTATGGTGACCTGATTCTGATGATAATCTGTTCTCTGGAGAGAAGTTACGGTTAAGGTTTGAGTTAAAGTTACGGTTAGAGTTTTGTGGAAAGAGAAATAAACCATAAAATAACCTTAATAGCTGCCAGAGTCTGATACAGAGTCAGCTGTTAAAGATGACTGGCGACACTTTTCACAAGGTGATAAACCATCATACACATGATTAATAGCATGGAACATGGTATAATCTCTTTCTGTAGTAGCTGTATTTTTCGTTTAAACATAAATCAGCCAAGTATTGTCATACCTTGGTAATTTACCCCTAATCTCTCTGACAGAGCAGATTAACACCTGAAAAGTTCTTGATAACTTACAAAAATAATACCTAATTACTGATGAGGTGCAGATTTTGACCTTGCCTGTGTCACTCGCTGTCCAAATTTGCTTTCTGACATTTACTGTAGCTCTTACGTTTTCTTGATCCTAAGCATATCTGCTATGGTATATTTAATTACAAACAAAATTGGATTCGATCAAGTAACTGCTCAAAATTACCATTTTTGTTTTTTAACAAAGAAAAAGTTTTTAAAGTAGAAAATAGTAACAGAAATCAGTTTCTTGGATATCAGTATCATAAACTAAAATTTGGTTTAAAGAAAACAGTATTTACATTTATTATTATTAAATACATCTTTACCATAAAAAATTGCAACTTATAACATTATCTTAAACAGAGCTTTAAATTACATAACGCTCTTATCAGTGAATTAATTAAAGCACTTTATCATTCATAGCAAAATATATATTTTGGTTATAACAAAGGGGTAAAAGTAAAATAATTATTAAAAGTAAATTTAATTGTAAAAACACACTATAAACATTACTTACCTTGACTCTACCAGTACTGCAATTAAAGAAGCTGTCCAAGTAAAAAACAAACAATAAAGATGTATATAAGATGTATAAGATGTAAACAATGTATGTATATAAGATTAAAGATGCTTAAAAAAACTGCAAAAATGTTTATGTAGGTATGAGATATGCAGAAATTAAAAAACAATAAAGTTACTATGCATGCTTATCAGTGTTATAAACAAAAATATAATTGCAGTATTTTCTATATTACGAAAACTTTTCGTATTTTAATGAGTAACTCTTCATTAGTATTAACTTATTGTGGGTATACTATCATTTTTAGATAGCCCCAAATGAATTAATCTAGCGGCGTTAAGTCAGGTGATCATGGTGGCCAATCAATTGGTCCACCGTGTCCAATCCAATTTAAGAAATTAATATTCAGATGATTTCTAGCTACTGAAGAAAAATGTGGCGTTGCACCATCTAGTTTGTAAAGGTTCATCCTCCAAAAGATTTTGAAGAAATGAACATATGTGTCTGTCGTTAGATTTTCATTGAAAACAAATGTCCCAGCAATTTTGTCATAAATAATACTACACCAATCATTAATGTGAAATCTATGTTGAAAACTAGTTTCCACAGTATCATGTGGATTGTCTTTGCTTCATAAATGACTATTTTTAGAATTGAAGACTCCATTTCTCATAAAACTGACTTGACCAGTCAGTAAAATTGAATTTACCTTATCAGCGTTGTTTAGAAGCCAGTAACAGAAGTTTAACTGCTGGGGATAATCTGTTAGCCACAAATTTTGAACCTTCTGCAGACAGAAAGGATAAGGATTTTCTTTTTGTAGGATGTCGCACTTAGTTTTTTGACAAATTGGTGCAACATGAAATTCACCTTCTACTAGTGCCTGGGCTACGTTGAATATACTGAATCCACACCATGTTTATCATTAAAATTATGATTTATTTGGCATTTAACAGAAAACAAACACGTTGGAAATGACCCTTTCGTTTGTGAATGCTAATACACTGAAGAAAAAGTTTTCATATTTGGAATCCACCTTCCAGGAAATCACTCCTGATATTCACGTTGAGCAGCATCAGAATTTCTGTTACAAAATCTATAAACAAAAATTATATCAGTATATTGCTTGTTAGAAAATTGAACAGCATTTTTGCTCTGCAGTATGGTAACTTTCTTTGTCTGTTGATAATTATGACAGATTCAAACGAAGTATTCAATTTTCATTGTTGACCAGTTGTTAGTATTGCCACCTTATACAACACAATATTTTGAAAGTAACATACGTTTCAATTTATTTTTTTATGTAATTATTTTGTTTTACCTGTGTAAATTATTGAATATACCACAGCTTAAATGTTTTATAAATTTTTTATTTCTTTTAAAGTTATTTTCAGTAATTAGCTTCCTTTTTTTTTTTTTAAATAATGTTTATTAAGTATAGAAAGAATAATATGATTTTCTATCTATTTTGCTTCAATTAAACACAGATTTTTAAAAGTTTTTATTTACTTTTTTATTATTCGTTGTATTTACATTAATTTTCTCAGAACTAAATTCTCTAAAGTTTTTTTTACTAAATCTTCCGCATTTATTAGTCATTTAACAAAGCTATTGTACTACAAATATAAAAAAATTGGTCTTTCACACCGAATTTTGTGTTTTACGTTGTATATCTTAAAAATTACTGGAGTGACAGTCTGGGACCTATCAAATCCTATTTCATAGCTCAAATTACATAAGAAACCACCAACGTTACTAGTTAATTAGGGTCTTAAAAATGAGGTCTTCTTTATATTATACATTATTTAGCTGAAATCTGGGTGAAATCTTTCGCTAGCCGTAACTCAAAAACAGTGCGTTTCCAGACCTATGTTTATATGAACCTTTTTCATTATTTTCACCAGCAGAACAGTTACTGAGCATTTCAACGTTTCTTCAGGGGATTTTGTGTGTGCACACGTGCACGTCTGTGTATTTTTTAAGAAATGATTGATCAGTAAACTCTCAATTATTCGGAGTAATGGGTGGCACAAAATTTGTGGATAAAAGAATTCGCTGATAATTTGCTAATATTTCTGAAGGAGATTTGCAGTGAAAATGTGTATTCGTAATACTAACTCCTTGTTATATTTAATATTAAGTTTTATTAATTTTTAATTTTTAACTTTAATAAACAACATTATAAACCAGCAATGAACAAAACTGAATAAACATAAATTGTTACTTCTTGCTACATGCATCCGACATCGACAGCACGGTGCATCCCATAGAAATTTCACACCCATTTGTAGAAGTTTTTTGCACTTTAAAATAATGTCAGTTTATGTTCCAGTTTGATTCAAGGCTTTCAGACATTCAATCAGATCTCACTTCACTTGGTTATCCTTGCTGTAACTGCATTTGAATCATCATCGTCATTAAAAAATTTATCAACAGATTAATATTGTTTCCATAATGCAAGATTCTTTAATTGTATTTTAAATAAATTTGTGGGTAGTCAAAAAAAAACTAAACAAGAGGTGTAAATAAAAGTTAAGCCAGAAAAAGATAATTTAAATCATATAAAAATAACAATTCTAAAATAAAATAAAAAAATTAAAACCAAATAAACATATAAAGAAACAAAAAATATTTCTTACATAAGGAAATTGGCTAATTAAACCCCTTACATAATGAATATCCTGATTACAAAAAAAACAATGAGTAAAAAAAATTAAAACATAAAAAAGAAGATACTTAAAATAGCATGAATTAATAAAATGAAGAAAACAAAATATTAAGGGGCAAAAACAAAGAACAAAAAATATAAATCCTAATTATCTAAAGTTTTTTTTTTATTGTGTTTAGTATGGTTTGATAAAGGTGAATATAGTTATTTTTTAAGAATAAGTGACCATTCTTTTTAGCAATGATAAGTTAGCATATTTAATTTTCTAATGTAGATCTACACGATTCATACTTATGGATACCAAGTAATATGACAGTCCATTATTGTATCTTAAATACTCATTCTGACTTTTTGTAGGAGCCCCAAGGAATGGAATGACATTATACTTTATATGAGAATATATGTAGGCATAATTTAAATATTTAATAATGATGACAAGCTAAATGTTTTATAAACGCACATCAGAGCAAAAGAGTACAGCTTGGTAAGATTTTAACCATTTGAAAGCAGCTCTCTAATGCCATAGCTCTACTAAGTTTTTTTTAAAACATAAGACAAATAAAAAGTTTTTTTACTGCAAATACCTTTGCTATTCAGAAATTAAACTACCCTAACAATTTATGAATGAAATTTAGTACATTATCTCTCACTTTTAGTCTTACTCATTAACTTATATGGTAGTACAGTGAACCACTTTTTGTTTTCATGTATTGAAATTACTTGTGATGTCACCTTAATTGCATCAAATTTAATTGTCAAGAAATTCACTCCTTCACTGACTTCCTTGCAGAATATTGTCTTGCAGACTGACATCATAATGTCTCACTTAGACTGATTTCAACTGGTCTTCCCTGAAGTATTTATATTCCTATCTTCTTTACCTCCTGGACCGAACCCAACTCAAAGCATGAGAATGAGCGTCTGCCCTTACACATTCCCATAAAATTCCTACCCTGATCTGGTAACTTTTTTCACAGAACATTTGTTTAGGTGTGTCAGTCGGCAGTATTACAAAAGACAGTTATTAAACTGGCCCTGTTATCTTTACTTAAAGAGTTTCTTGTAGCCCCTTTCCGGATTTCTCCCATTATTATATTTTCTACTACTTTCTTCTTCATTGGTAGGAATCTGTTACTCAGGTCTGTTATACCGATTTTGTTACAATATAATTGCTTTAAATTCAAAATAAGATTGCAGATTTTTTCAGATTTGGTTTAAATCTAATTGTTTTTTTTAACTTTTTCAGTTTCGAGACTTTCTTATTTCATATAATAAATTATCTGAAATATGTTTTAACGATTGTGTGTGGGATTTTACTACAAGAAATGTAAAAAGTCAAGAGGTGAGTAATTTTAAATATTTGTAAATATGAACATAGTAGCATAAGTAACTGTATTATGTTAACTGATTATACTTTTTTCTCAACAGATGTCATTATATTAAAATTGTCTAATGGATATCATCAGTTTTGTTATACAAGTTCTGAAAAGGCGTTTTTGTACAGCTCTATCACCATGAATTAATTTATGTAAAAATTTGTATTCTGTTAAAATGCTGTTGCTAGTTTTAAAAAATTCCAATTCAAAATATTAGCGTCAACACTATTACATGCCAGATTCACACTATTCCTTTTTCAATTAACAGCTACTCTCTTTTGTTAGGATTTCTACCATAAGAAATAAAAGGTACTAATAAATTCAAAAATAATTTACAGACAAATAATTTTGCATCCTATCTCTATCCATGTCTGAAATTGTTTTTACTGCTGTGAAGAGAAGTCTTTGCTGACATATTATTTTGTAAGAATAGAATTGAACATTTAATAGTACCTTAGCATATTAACAGTACTGTAATATGTGCCTATTAAGAGAGTTATGATTTTTTTTATTATTAACCGGCCAGCTAGTCGGTGATGTTGGAAGTATGCTGGCTTATAAAGTGGTGGTCTTGGGTTCTATTCGTGAGAAGCTAGTAGTTTATCCATGTATGGTTTTTATCTCTCTCATATACCTTATTAAAGTATGTTTAAATGTCAGAGGTCATAATACTAAAATAAATAGGAAATATATTTATTCTTATATCTCAGTTTTTCTTAAGGTTTTTACAGAAGTAGACCTGATGTAAAGAGAAGTATATGAGATTGAATCTCAGAAAAACACCTGAGCTATATGTGTTCTTTATTCTAGACTGACGAAATATGTGCTGGGTGTACAGCAATATATTCAGCTCAGTATAAGATCATTGGAAACCACTTCATGGCTCACTTTCCCAAGAAACCTCTGTTATTTTTAAGAATGGTTATGCCAAAGTTAGAAGTGATTTAGTCATGTTACAGTTATGGCACCCAACAAACATATGTATTTTTTATCTCAATAATAATAAATGATTACCAAACTTTGTTAGGTTAGTGAACACAAGTCACCAGATACGGTGCACCTTTTCATCCTTAGAACATCTTTAGTCTTTATAATTTATTTTCATAGGAAGTAATAGTTCTGCATCCATTCATTATCAGATTTGATTCGAAATATTGTTTTTTATACAGATATAAAACAATATTTATTAGAATAGTGTAATTTCAAGATTTAACGATTGTTTTTAAAAATAATTTTATTTTTAATAAACATAATATTAAACAATTTTCTTTGATATACACGCAAATACTAATTATACAATAATTATTACATATTCATTGTAATAATTAATGTAAGTTAAGCATACATGCTAACTTTACAATAATAAGATGATGTGTTCATCAAATGAGTGCCGTACATGGACTGACTAAAATGTGTTAGTTAAAACAAAGGCTGCAACTGCATTGCATTCCGGCACATAGTAGTTTCTTGGAATTAACTGAAAGCCGGATGCTCATGGCTTATGGTATGTACTGTATCATCAAATTACTGTCTCATAACTTTATATATATATATATATTATGTATAATATAATCAGGTATTCATGAAACCGTACAAGAAGTCCACAATAATATGATGCATAATGAAAAAAATAGTATTTTCACTATTCTTCATCAAAATTATTAGTAAAGATCCAAATTTATAGTAGCAAGTATTATAATTCATGCTCTTTTAATTTGATGATCCTAGGACATCTTGTAATTTATAATCATATATTTGAAAAGTATTGAAGAATATGTATGATATAGATAAAATACTTTTGGCTGAAACAGATTTAGTAAATAGTTTTCTATACACTAATGAAGATAATCAGTATTCGATCCTGTTTTAGTTTGAACAGGTGGGCTCGCTCAATGCTGTTGTCATCTATTGTAGTAGTTAGCACTTTTATTAAATGAAAATTATAATTATTTCTTCATCATCTTTATCAAGAAATTTACCTTTCTTTACATAAATTTATTTTATCAAATGGAATTAAAAATTAACCAACCATTTTTTTTTTTTTAGTTACATGTTCTGCTCTCATTTTTTGCATTTATAGTTTGAATGAAACTTGACTAATTAATTATTTTTTTAATTAGTTTGTTAATTTAACGTTGTGTTTTACAGGACAGATGTATATCAAACTGTGCAGAAAAATATTTAAAAATGAATCAAAGAATTTCTCAACGATTTCAAGAATTCCAAATGATTGCAAATGAAAATGTTATGGCCGCTGTTCAAAAATCTGGCAACAAAATTTAACACATAATTATTGATTTGTTATTTTTACTCTTTATTATGTTATGTTAAAACATAGTTTCTTGTATAAAAACAAAATAAATGATAGCATTTGTAGGCTTGTTAATTTTACTTATTGATATGATTTATTTAATAGCTACACAGTGTCCCATCCCTTACCAATCCTACTGGGGTTTAAACCACTTTAGCACTGTCTTTTGCTTGCTCTGACAATTATATTCAAGGAACTTGATTAATTACTAAATGTATCACTTACCCTTCACATCACATTATACATTATACTAAATATACTGTAGTTTACTATAATGCTGGCTTACATTTACTAAACTTTATTGTATAAAGGTTATAGAAAAATCATAAAAAAAGTTTTGTACCAGTTATGCTTAAACTGGAAGAAATGATTTTAGAAAGCCGAAAATCAAATTACAATATAACTGTTTTTAAAATTTTTATTATGTCACTAAGTGTTATAAAATCTAATCAGATTTAATTTTGTCAGATTCAAAATTACATTGCATATTAAGCACTGAGCAAATTATTACCATTAACCGCTTGAAATTTAAGCCCCTTGATAGTATTGATCATTGTCTTCAGCTACTTTTTTTTTTTGTAATGGCATCCATTTTTGAAAAAGTGAATGTATCTGAATAAAGTTTGGTGAAAAGTTTATATTTTGAAATATTTTTTCATTAATGATAAAATTTTTAATATCCAATTACTGTAAGTTTTGTACTCAATAGCAGTTTTTACCACAACCCTTGCCGAGATTGATCATTTATTAGCAACTTCTTTTGTAATGACTTGCATTTCTAAGTAAAACACAAATATATTCCAGTAAGTTTTGATAAAAACTGCTCATTTTGATGTGTTTTATCAAAAGAAACATTTTTTAACAACCAATTGCTGTGAGTTTCTATACTCACTATCGCTTTTTACTGGACCCCATGCCAAAATTAACTATCAAGTAAACCTATTTTATAGTTTTGTGCACTTCTAAAGTAATGATTATGTTGTTTAAGTTTTGGTAGAAAAGCTGTTTTGAGTTTTTTTTTAAATATTTAAAAAGAATATTGTTTAAAAATATTTTATTAGTGAATGTTGATCAGAAAAATGTATTAATTCAGTACTATTATATAATGATTGTGAATAAATTATTTATTATCTGAAGTAATCTCAAGAACTAATAAACTGATTTGAAAAATTCCTATACTGTTTTAAGGCTTACTCTTTCACAAAATTTTATGGGCTGTGTATAATTATGTAACTCTAAACATCCTCAATTTTGCCCTCTTTGATACCTCTTCATGATAATGTGATTAATACTGTATCGGGTCCGCGCGTAAGTTGACAATTGGCACTGTGAAGGTGAGTGGACTGCATTGGAGGTTGAAAAAAGAGCTGTTATGCATGCGTTCCACAAACATCATTATTACAAAAATAATATTACAAAATTATATCTACTATAGTATCATTGTCTAATTACTCTTATTTACATTTGCGTTAAAAGTTACATTTAAACTATGATCCATGCAATCCAGCACGTATTACAGTAGATTTATAGGCCTTTGAATTTGTAAACAACTATGACATATGACAATCAATAATAAGTATTTATTATCGTCTTACATGACAGCAGGATCACAATCTTCTGGACTGTAACAAGACAAGTTCAATAAATTTATTTAAAGAAATAGATTTTTTATTTAAATTTATTAAGCTATTTAAATTTATAAGTGACATTTTTTTAAGAATTTAAAATAGATAATCTTTATTTAAATAGATAAGAATAAAAATACTTTTTAAAGTATAACTTTTTTCTGTTTGTAAAGTATATTATGTATGGGTTCTAAAAACAGATTGGTTTTTTTTTTTTGTTATAGGGCCTAATAGTGTTAGTGTATTCACATAAAACAAAATAATCTCTTTTAGTAACATTTTTTCATTAACAATGATGAATCCTGTAATTAAAAGCAAAGTAATAAATAAAAATTGCATGGACAGATATTTTATTATTTTATTAAGAAACAAATTAAGAAATTAGACAACAGTTTTCTTATTCCTTTGTAATAAGTTCAGCTTCATTGTAGTAAAGCAACTGGTATATCTGTTAGTGTGAAAAAGTGTATAAAAAGGAAAGCTGAAGGCATCAAATGAAAATGGTGAGTCAATTTCTATATGCTGGATAAAAATCACAAGAGAGAAAAAACCTGTTACAATGATTGACAATTATGATTCCTCAGCTGTCAGAAGAATCGGACACAATTTTTATTTGACAGATAAAACAGTATCTAATGTCAAAAACCTAAAAAATAAACTTCAAAATTATATGGGTCGGCAAGGAGGAGAAACAAGTTTAAGGACTATATTACATGAATTAGGATTTAAATGGGTGAAAACAACAAATAACTGAAAATTGTTGAAAGAGAAACATGATTCTCTTTCAACAGTTGATATTCTCTCTCTGATTATCCATATGAAGAGAATCTTTCATTTGAAAGCCATTAAGAAATTTCAGGAAGAAAATAGACCAGTCATATATTTAGATGAAAGTTACGTTTTAACTTCGCACTCATCTGCTAATTCATGGGAAGACAGCAGCAGTGAGGGATTACATCCACCAATTTACAAAGGCGAAAGGGTCATTATAATTCATGCATGAAAAGACAGGTTTGTTCCAAATGCCTTGCTGACATACACCGCTAGCTCAAAAACAGGCGTCTACCACGACAATGAACCATAGGAACTTTGTTCAAACAGTGGGTTTCTGAAAAACTTTTGGGAAAATTGAAACCAAATTCTGTAGTAGTTCTTTATAACACACCATACCATTGTTGCAAATTGGAAAAAATTCCGAATATGGGTACTCGTAAAGGAGAAATGCAGGAGTGGCTAAAGAGACGGAATATTTCCTTCGATAAACATATGATTAAAAAAAAGAGTTACTACAGTTAATACAAGCATAAAATCCGGTTGTAACCGGATTCCGGTTATTCTCTCGATAGCATTTTAAATGTGAACGGTCATTTGGTTCTTAGACTGTGCTTGAATACCCAGATTTAAATCCAATAGAACTAATTTGGGGAATAATAAAACAGTGGGTGGCAGATCAAAAATTCTAAAGCGACAGATATTACCCTCATTGAACAAAAAGTTTCTTCTGTTGATGCTAGTATGTAGTTAAAATGTTGTGAGAAAGTAATTGAAATTGGAAAATGACTACTGGCGTAAAGAATATGCCATGCATATTGAATGAAGTTGACAAACTAATTGTCAACCTAAATGGTGAAATTTATACTGATGAAACAGCGAGCTATACCGAAGATGAGGTTCCTTTGAAAATACTATCTGGGATTGAAGAATTTGAGATTAATAAAGTTTGAATACAGAACACAAATTCGTAAGTTTGATTTAACTTAATTCAAATTTTAATGAAATATTTAATATTATGAGTATCTAAATTAGATTATTTGAATAATTAAAACATTTTAATTATTTAATAACACCATTCGTCGTTAAAAACATGTTACAATAATTTATGTTTTTGTTTTCCATGGTTATATTTCATAATTTTTTGTAAAGTTATTACAATTACAGTTTAATTATTTATTTTGATCTTCTTTCAATAGTTAAATTATCTCTTACAGCTTCAGTGTATCATGAATTGCAATTTATAACATAAATGTGTGGTTTAGTTTCATTTCCATTTCTATTGGTGATATATTGCACTTGTGATGATATGGGGTTATATAGTAGAATGTATAGTATACTGCCCCTTGCATGGTAGGCTGCAATTATCAAGTTACACTGTGTGACCTGTAAAGGTAAAAATAAAATAAAAGTTCAGGATCAGATGCTCCAGTAGTAATGTATTCCATCACTAACTGAAAAAGAGTGAAAGTTTCTAATTTCTATAATTACCCTAGCAAGGGAAGTTTTGCAATATTTGAATTTTTTTTAATGTGCCGTACTAACAGAAAAAACTAGATGGTATCGAAGAGGTATACTTTTAAAATACCAAAAAGTAAAATATAATTTAAATATATTAATTGATTTATATTAAATTCATTGTTATTTAAAAATGTTTTCTCTGTTTAGAAAATGTTAAATGCTCTATAATTCTCCAAGATATTCTAGTTTCCAGTTTATTCAGTTCACAAAAATTGTAATAATAATTTACAGTGATTGTTATAATTGAATCATTCTTTATTAAAATATGTTCCAACCATCTGAAAAAAAAATAGACAGTGGTACTTGCGATGGTTAGACACCCCCCCCCCCCCCAAGAGCCCATAAAAGGTTCCTTAGGCTCCTAACCCCTTCTCATGATTAATGTGGATTGAAATATTTGTATATTGTATTGTTCTTTTAAAAATTTTTTTACTTTCAGAGAAAATTAAAAAAGAATAATGGTGTGTATGAATTTTAGATTACCTTACCCTCTAGAACCTTTCATTTCTAGCTCCCTCCCTAGTTTCCTACATTTAAAAAAAAAATAATATTGTAATATCAAACCATTATTTTTAAAAATTATTAACATCAGAAAAAATTAAACTAGTAAATGTCATGTCCCCTTTAACAGTTTCAGGTCCCCTTTCTCCCAAGAGGCAGTATATGCCCTAAAATTAAGAAAACTGTAGGTTTTGTGCTAAAAGTATCTAAAATATAATATATTTTCAAAAAAATAAAACATGTCCAAGAGGCTAGATCCTCTTGCCTTCCCCATGATTCTCTAGCCTTATAGCCTCTAAAAAAAATTAAAGTATTGGTACACTCAAACATTTCTTCAAATATGTTGTACATTTAGAAAAAAAAACAGTGATGTTTAAGAGGTTCAAGCCTCCTTGATCTCCAAGCCCATTATTCTCCTCTGTCCCAGAATTATAAAAGTTATATTGTAACATTAGAAGAGTGTTAAAAAAAAACAATTTTGTTCCAGGGGCCAAATAAACAAAAAAAAAACCTTTGTTTTTGTTCAAGCCCTGCTTTATTAACAGAGACCCTAAATTTCCTCGGTCACTCTTTACATAATAAATATTAAAATCTATTATATTCAATTATTTTTTCTCAAAAATTCATTATACATTTAGGAATAAGCCTAAAACTTAGTGTCTAGGATGTTGAGGTCCTCTTTTCCCCAGCCTCTCTGGTCTTGCACTTGGTGTCCGAAAAAGCTGTACAGATAATGGAAGAGCACATACAGTTGTACTTAAAGTAAATCTATATGTAAAAATTTGATTTAAATTCAATGATTTTGGCGTTCGAAACTACATCCAATTTGTTTCCAAATGAGTTTCCTTCTTCAGTAAATCAGATTAATGTTTTTGGGAAACTAATGTTACCTCATTTTATGAAATTTTAAGGAACTTATCTAAATTATTGCACAAAATATTATAAAATATATATACAAAATATTATACAGGTATTATACTGTAATATACTGTACAAAATATTATACAGGTAAAAGATATTATCAATCACAAATTTAAAGTATCGAGACTATAAACGTTTACTTATAAATACTTTATTCCTTTATTCAAAACCATTCTTTATCCTCATGAAAAAAAATGAATTAAAAAAAAAGGTCCTGGCTTTGTTGCCCCAGACCCTAAACTTCGTAACACAAATAGCCACTTAATTTTAAAAAAATTAAATTATGGTACTCAAACCATTCTTCAAAATTCTTTCTCCCTTCAGAAATAAGAATTAAATTATGGTACTCAAACCATTCTTCAAAATTCTTTCTCCCTTCAGAAATAAGAATTAATGTTATGACTAATAATTGAGATGCTAATTTTGCTGAGGTCCCAGGCATCCTATACCTCTTGGCTTCCTTACTTATTATATATAGATTACTGCTATATTAGAACCTTACTATTTTAAAAATATGTTTTATCTTCAAGAACAAGTTAATAAAGTTAAGATTATGTCTTCATCCCTTTCCGGGTGTCGTATTCTGTTATATAACACCCATTTTAAATTTGTAATAGTATTTTAAATAAAAATTATCAGCTGACTTAACAGTTTGTAACATAATTTTATAATAATGTTGCAAAGTATTTGTAATTTTAAACAATGTTGAATTATTTTAATAATGCTTAAGTTCTTTTACAACAGTGATAATTATAAGCACATTACTAGGTGTAACCTGAAAGTGAACAGATTAAACAAAGATACTTGGAGCATATTTTCCTACGTTATGATTTTTGCAGTCTTATTTGCTGATATCTCAAAAACTGGAGTGTTATATAAAAAAATTTCATCATACTATTCTTGTTAAATATTACATGAAAATCATTTATCAAATGATCATCTTGCCTTTTTTTAAGAGAACATGGTAACTGTTGTAATTTTGTGTCAGTCACTTTCAAACTGATACATAAAATATAATAAACCCAAAATCTCAGTCAAGTTCATTAATGGGCAAAATCAGACCATGGGGGCTATTTAAAAAAAAAAAAATCGCTATAACTTTTTTATTAAGTAAAATATTGAATTCGTTTAAGTGCTTACTACACTTTGTATAAGGGCCTAAAACTTATCTAAGTAAAGCTTTTTGATATCACCAACCATTGGCCCAGGGGGTGGAAAAATGGGGTTTTAAACACATCTTCCTTAATAGGCACAGTATCGAATCTGTTTAAAGTGGCCGTTAGTCCTCTAAATATTACCTAAAACTTTTGTCTAAAAAAGTTTTGATATGACTAACCCTTATGGCAAGGGATGACCAAAATATAGCTGGAATTGTAAAAGATGGGGCTTTTGTATGCTAAACATGTAAAACTTTTTTCACATGCACCATTGTCGTATTGAGTAAATTTGAAGTTTTTCTTAACTTTAAGGTGGAATCTATTTTATCTAATACTTAGCACCGGTGAAATCTATCTCCACCTTCCAGTGTGCTAAAAGGGATTTTTTTTTTATGAACATATAAGTTTTAAACTGTTTCTAGACACATTCATTCTTATGAGACCAGACTTCTACTTCTAATTTTACTAACACCCAGTTAATAATTAGCAATAAAACCACCAAATAACTGCTCAATCAATGTAAATAATTTAAAAGTCCTTTCTGAATCCATTGATTCATCATAAATTATGTAAATAATTATTACCACAGGTAAACTTTTATCATAAGTTAGAGAATCAAATCATCCTTGGTCGCACATAGTAGATATTAAGGAATTAGTACAAAAAATAGTTACAAAAATAATAATAAATTGTAATGAAGAAATAATACTAAATATTAACAAATAAACAGTATTTTTTTTTAAACAAGTATTTGCTACCATTATTTATAGAATAAAAATAGAAAAGAACTATTGACCAAAACAGTAAGAAGTATCATTTTAGGCAATCCTTATTGAACATAAAACTAGCTTAAAAATAATTTAAACACAACAGAAACTTCCAACCCAGATTGCATAATATGATTATTGAACTTTATACTTGACTGGATTACCAAAAATGATAGAAAAAACTATTTTGGCCAACAATTCTTTTATTTTTATTCTCTAAACTCTGATAGATAAACACATTTTTTAAGTGTTGTTTATTTGTATTTGAGTAGTTAAGTGATAATGAAGAAATAATCACTTTGTATTTATTTATTTTTGTTTCAGCCAGGTACAGATCACATTTAATACTTATTTTAGTGATACGCTTCTTTCTTTTCTGCTAGTAGTTTTTAAGTCTCTCACTGCTGGATCTGGGGCATAATTAAGGGAGCCTGAGCCCGACTGTCTTTGGGGTATAATCAAAGAGAAAATCTCCCATGTGAGACTATGTATTGTTGATGCATTGAAAACTACTGTCAGGCTGTTTTTATTACTTTGATCCTTCAATATGGAAGAGAATGTCTAAATGCACTTGGTGTCCGAAAAAGCTGTACAGATAATGGAAGAGCACATACAGATGTACTTAAAGTAAATCTATATGTAAAAAATCGATTTAAATTCAATGATTTTGGCGTTCGAAACTACATCTAATTTGTTTCCAAATGAGTTTCCTTCTCCTTCAGTAAATCAGATTAATGTTTTTGGGAAACAATGTTACCTCATTTTATGAAATTTTAAGGAACTTATCTAAATTATTGCACAAAATATTATACGGGTAAAAGATATTATCAATCACAAATTTAAACTATCGAGACGATAAACGTTTACTTGTAAATACTCTGGCGAAAAGTAAAAATAATCTATTAAATACCTTTTTTTATAAAATTTAAAAGCGAAAAGTAAAAATATATAACCTTGAATCAAAATGACGGATTAATTTCTAATCCCCCATTTTATGTAATATATACAATTTCCATTAAAATATGCGGAGCTAGGATAGAATGTACTACTGATTTGATTATTAAATCATAAAAACATATTTAAAAATTTGTCACTGGAGTTCGTTACAGTTACAAAGCTAAGAATTTTCGCGAGATTTATTTGTTTTTATTATGACAAGTTGATGGTAGGAAGGTGATCTTAAAGGCTGTGACGCTTTATCATCTGTGTTGTGTTTATGTTTGCATATGAGTATTTATTATTTTTTTCTTTTTATTAGAATGAATTTGGTTTTGTGTGTATGTTTTCATTAATGCAATATTGTGTCCCTTGTTTATCAATTTGGAATCTCGAAATTTAGTCCTCGGATAAATCAGTTGGTAAGTAATATGTGTTTTAGAGGGAGTAGCATAAATGAGTATAGGTTATATTTTTCTTTCGCATTTAGTTGTTCTTAGTATTTAAGTGTTGTAAATGATTTGCTTTATGAATTTTATTTTAATATGCGTGAAAAATTTAGCATCTTGTATGTAGTGATACAGTAATCTTTTGGATATAAAATTTTGATAATTTCGATTTAGAAGATTGATTTTTAAATTAATAACCACATTCGTTAAAAATGAAATATCTATTTTTCTCTTATAAGGAAACTTTTCGAAAACTATTGTTGAATTAATAATACTTATTATAAAAAATGACCGACTATTTACTGAAAGATGTTATTGTGGGTATTAATAATGAAATAAAATCTAGAAGAATTTACATTGTTTATTTTTTTAATGTGTAGTACTATTATATTTCCAGATAAAATTCTTAAGAAAGAAACATGTATGAGCAGGCTTAGGTATTTATTATTACATTGCATATTTTAATTTGCTTATATTACTTTGTTCTAAACTAAAATATATTTATTTATAATTCTAGTATAAAATAGTAGTCATTGGGGTTTATCTTTAGCCTGTTTTTTTTTTTTTAATTACAAGAAAAATATGTAACATTTTAGGCTCTATTAAAATGCGAGGTATTAAAGAGGATAGAGAAGAAAGTGATGGAGAAGAAATGGAACATGAATCTGGTGAATCGGATAAATCAACCTCATCTTGCGAAAGCAGTGATGCTGCGTCAGATTCTGATGATAGTTCAGGTAAAGTACTGAAACATTTATTTATTTTATGATCATTATTGCTGTTCTCTTAAAATCTAAATGATTGTTATGACTGTAAAAATATTAAAAATGGGGATAATAGTGGATTGTGAATATTAGTGGCAAAATTAATAATTATATTAACATTGAGTCATGTACTAATAAAAAATAAATTACCTCAGTGATGTAAATTCTTAAAACACTTTTTAAAATTGTCTTGAATCAGGAAAATTTATTTATTTAACAAGTTTTTATTTATTTCCTTATAAAAAACTTTAAACATGGCTCTAGAACATAGTTTATTGATTGGATAAAATATGTTTGAATTTTTTTTTTTTTTTACTATTGAATTATTAAATATTGGTTTATAAGTTAAAAATAATGTATAGAAAAAATATATCTACCAAAGGGTAAAACATGATCTAATATGAAAAGTACTCTGGTTAAATTTTAGGTTGTAGGTCATGAGAGTAGTTTATACAAATTTATAGATCACATGATTTGTTTCATTCCTCTTTGGAATTAGTTATAATCTCAGTGTTAACAAAAGCAGATTATATAATCATGGCATATACTTATTTTGGAAGATTATCTGATGATTCGGTCATTTTCAATTTACTATAATGTTTTTAAGGCTGATTTTGCAGTACCAGATAAGTCTCTTATTTCTGGTATAATAATTAGACTTCACCCAAAACAGTTGTTATAGTGGGTCATAAACAAAGTGTAATTTTTTATATGATTAAAAAAAGTCTCCAGAGAAACAAGTCACATTTGTGGAGAACTGATTTCAGTAAAGTTTGGTTTGAACAGTTGGCCTCAATACTATTGGTAAAGACATTTGTTCAAGGTAGTGTGTATGTTTTGGATTGTATTTTTTATGCACTGGAGCACCATTAAATAGCTCCAGTTTCATTAACAGTCAAAATAATAGAGTTGTAATAGCCGCAGAATTTTCACATGAACAAAAAGTTTGTGATGCGTAGTTTCTTGACGAGGTGTTACCAGACTCATTTTTTTACCAACATTAACTGCTAAACATTGTCAGAAGTTTATTATGAACTTTTTAGCCTTATTAGAAACTGAAGTACAGGAATGCTGGTTTTTGGTGAGATAGGCTGTATACTGCAATGCCAGTTTGTTTATATGCAGATATCGATTGAATTATTTAGTAGTTGTGGCTTCCACATTCCCTTGACTACTCATGCTTTTGTGGATTATCTGAAAGACAGTGTTTTAAAGAACAACCTGCCTACATTAGATAAGTACAAAATAATATCAGAGAACTCATCTGTAGTATCAGTGCAGAAGCTCTTTGAAGAGTTGTATCTGGTATTTAAGTTATTTTTTAAAATTACTTTGAACTTATTTTTTGTTTGTGTTTTTTAGTATTATTTAATTAAATTTGTATTATTTAAAAAAATATTTTTTTGAACATTTGGAAGCAACCTTGTACTAATTACACATAAAACATTCATCTACCTCTTGTTAATATGATGATAAAATGTTAGAAATGTTTTAGAATTAATTATATTTTTAAATAAAGTCACTTCGATAGCAAGTCTGTTAATAAAGTAATAACAGAGATCCTAGATTTGATTTCTGGTTTGTATTTGAACATTTTTTGTTACTATAGTTAATTATGTGCACACAAATGAAGAACTTAAGTAAACAACACCTGTTCAGAATGTTTTAGGGGATTGTTTTCACACCATTATAGTAAATTATTTTCAGTAACGTTTTGCTTATTGTTGATTGTTTAAATGTTACACGATGGTTGTTGTAAATATTTTGATGTTGTACATTCTACTTTTATTTAGAAATGGACTCAGCAGAATGTGAAAGAAGAAGAAATGCTTGTATGGAACAAATGGCAGAACTTGAAAGACAATTCACTTTAATTAGAGAACAGTAAGTTGGAATTTTATTGGTAAAATGATTAATAGTAATAATAAATATTTATATTTAAGCACAAAATATTTTTTTTACATTTACAGTAAAATGTTACTGTCATATGTTCAGAAAAGATCATAGGATTCGGTCAAATTTGCTGGAATCTCTCTTTTGATTATTTAAATAAAGCTGAAGTATGAGGTATAATATGTTACAGAATTATCAAAGTGCTGATCAGGATTCGATTCAGCAGTCTTCTAGATTTTTTTTTTTTGCTATTATTTAGGATTAGGGATAATGACTATGGATTTCTTAGGAAACAAAACTATGTATGATAGAGTTGATTGTCTTTAAAGAATAAAACAGAATTATTTGTTTTTTAGGAACTTATCAAATACAGTGCTGAATAAAACTGTTTGAAATGTTGATTTAATATAATGTATATATTTTTCAAAATTTTAGGAGCTTCATGCACCTGCTCCTGCCAAGACAAAAAGTGTTTTCTTTCAAATCATAGTTTACACCTTTGCTGTTATTTGAAACATTTGAGTCATGAAGAAGGAAACAAATTATGGATGATCAGGTTGAGGTTAGGGACAGAAATTGTCAAGCGTACTTTATCATGATTCACAGTCTGTGTTCAAGAAGACTGTATTTTTCAAAATCAACTGAATGCATGTTATTTAATTGGAAAATTTGTTATTATTAGTAGTTCTATTCAATCTTTGACAAAATTTGAATTTTTTTAACAAGTAATATTACATTTTAAGTAATCTCATATTTTTTTATAAACCGACAAATTACCTGTGAGCAGTATGTGGCTTGTTGAAGTAAAGGTGTCAGAAATGACTTGTAAGCTTATTATGAAATTCTGCAACAGTAAACAACAACCAAGTAAACATTTTTAAAAACTAAATTAAAATCTTGGCCTTACCATCTCTTTATAATATGAAACTGCCTATTTTTTTTATGCTACAAAACTCAATTCAATAATAAGACACCAATCCAATCAATATGACACCATCCATAGAGATTCTTTACAATTTACCCAGCACGGTTTGACTCTTTGAAAGAAGTTATTATTTTGAGGGCATTAAATATATTATAGATTGCCCAGTATATATTAGGAAATAGAATATACTAATATTTTAAAAAACATATTAAGAATTATTTTACAGAAAGAGATAAAATAAAAAATTGTTCAATAAATTAAATTAATGGATATAATTTGAATGCATAATAGTTACAAAAAAAAAAGAAATAATCTGTATTGCATAGTCGTGAAATGATATAAAATCATATAATTAAAAAATATTATTTAAGTCAAATCAGAAATTTTTTTGAAAAAAATTAGAAATCTGTACTGAGAAGAAAATAAAAGAAAGATCACATGTCAATTAAAAAAATAAAATGATAAATCAATATGACTTTAGTGGGTATTGAATTTTATGAGATTAACAAAAATTCATGAATAATATACTTTTGTCTACATCGTCCACTGTGATATACATGCCAATTTGAAAATTTAAAAAAAACATTCAAATTTTAAAGCAGTGTTTATGTAGTTATTATTTCCATTAAGAGAATGGGCATTAGAAATAATATGGTTTTCTTTTTTTGGTCTTTCATAATAAAGGTTATTTATTCATTTTATCAGTAAATTTTTAATGTAACTTTTGAAAAGTTAATTGTAGTGTGGGGGTTTCTCATTTTTAAGATTTTTGAGATAATTTTTAACTTTAATTATTTTTTTATGTATTCTCCCAATTAAGCTACAGCGTATGTTATTTATTGTGAAATAAGAATTCCTAGGATTGTCATAGAGTGTTAATAATTTAAACATAAGGACAAAAAATGTTCTAAATTCCTGGTACTAATTTTAAAAACCCAAGTAAGCAAATGTGCAATGTCCAACCAGAAACTTAGGAACATTTGACATTAAGAAATGCAAAACATATATTAATTAAAAATAATCTAATCGAACTTAAAAAAAAACTTTTTTTTTATTTTTTATTTGGTTTCACCATTGAGATTTAAACACACTTTGTAGCAAGGTGTTGTCTGTAGTTTTTATATTTCATCAGCTGTAAGTGCTAGATGCATATGATTATTTAAAGTGTCTGGATACCCCTCATAACTTGTGTCAGTGAGAGTAGGGTTGAGTTGAGATCAGGATCATACCAAAAAAACACCCTGTCATCTGGTCAGAAGGTAAAATTTACCAGGGCTTTTTATTTTTAATTGTGTTATGAGGTATCTGGTATATTAAATCTAATCATATTATTTGTAAGTATTAAATTTTGATGTTTTATTTTACTGACATATCCTGTCTTTAAGCGACTTACTCTTGTAGATGTTGCTGTGTAATCATTATGTTGCAAAAAATGCAATCGATATCCAAGTTTGAACCCAAAATTTTGTTCTTAGTATTCATTTTAATATTTTTTATGTAACTAAAACGTTTCACCAAAAACTTGCTTTTGCAGTTGCATTATTTTGTTGTAGACTTTACAGGGAGCGTATTACACAGGTTGAAATAAAATTAGGTGAAGTTAAAGTCGGCAAAGCTCAAGAATATCTTCAACCTTTAGAAGAATTAGAAGAGAATATGAAAATTAGAATAGAGGTTGCTGGAATTTTAAGACAGTATAGACTTACAAATATCCACAATAAATATGATGCTGAAGAGCAAGCAGCCAAACAAAATTTTGAGGTAGGTTTTTTTAATTTAAATTTTATTCTATTTAAGGTTAGTTTAATCCACATTTTTACTGATTGGTATACAATGTTTTTTTTTGTGATAAACTTTTAAAACACTTATTTTTGACATCCAACTGAACTAATTTTAACATAACCCTTGAGTAATTCTCTAATTTCCTTGATAGCTACAAAGCTGAAGTTTGACATAGTATTCTCCGTAGGAGAAGTAAAATGAGTGCATTGATTTATTTGAGAGGAGATACTGAAATTTGTCAAGAATATTTATACCACCAGTGATATATACTCTTAAGCAATATTTACCACAAATTAAAAAAATTAACTTTAAAACACTCCCCTATGAGGTTAAATGTGGATTAAGTTTCATTCAATAATATTTGTTTATTTTCTGAACCTGTTGTGATAGAAGTATGAAATTCTTTGTGGACTATCACTCCAATATTCTGTGAAAATCATCTCAAGGCTTCCTTTTAAAACAATCCATCCCGGAGCTGTGAAACGGGATTTCTAACTGTAAATATTCATTATTTGCTTGTTTGAAGAATAGATAATTTGGCTAGTGGCTAATAAAGCTTTACATAACACATGATCCAATTTAGTTCATTTTGTTTCTATTGCAGCAATTATGATACAGAAAATAATCTATTAAAATAAAGAGTAACAAAAAATTAAAGCTTGAAGTAGTGGCTGTCTCTAAATTAATGAAAATTGTATAAGGTATTATTTGAATTTTAATGATTGAAATTGGTTTGTAATAATTGTGGCACATCATAATAACTACACACATTTGAGAACAGAATGTTTTTAAACTCTTAATGTAACCACTATCTAACATATATTCATACGTTAGAAAAGCATCAGATGAAAATACACCTCCAGCACATATCCAACAATCAGTTAAATATCCCCAGAAAAAAATATTTCGGGACTGTATCATATTTGAAGGTCCTCGTTCATTACTTCCAGTAGATGCTATCTTGAAAAGTGATGGACATATCAAGATTCTAAAGAAAAGGGTTGATACAACTTCAAAACAAATTCCCACAAGGCAATGGAGTGTTCCAACAAGATTTGGTGAAAAAGAAGCCAATAAAGTAGAAAACGTTTTCAAGGAATGAAACATTAAAGTGCTCACTTGGTTAGCAAACTCCCCACACTAAGACCTGATTGAACATCTTTAGGCAATGGTAAAAAACGACTCAAAATGAAGTGTACTATAAAAATTGACCTCATTAAAGCAATAATATCAGTAGGGTTTCATAATGAAGAAATAAAAAAAAATGTGTAGTACAGTTATTGAATCAAAACCAAATAGTGTATGTGAAATGATTAAGAATAAAGGACATATTAATTACTAGATATTCACTAATTCTACAGGTATGATTTTTCTGTAAATATTACTTTTTATTAAATAACATCTGTGTTCAGATTAATTTCAATGCTACTGTATACATAGCTGAAACAGTGTAAGATGGCCTGTCACTACCATGACAAACTACAGATGACCCCCACAAAACTGACACCACATATAAAGCAAAATAATAATCAGACCAAATCACATCTCATTCATTTGATCATTGACGCTTTGTTGTTCTTTTGTTAGTTTTTAAAATGTAATTTATATTGCTTCATGAAAATAACTTTTTGAAAATATATGTTAATTTTCATGTGTATGGCATCCTCCAGCCAACATAAATCAGTTATACTGTATATCTATTTATATTCTTAATCTTAGGTATGAAATGATTTTTAGTTACCACTTTTTACAAATTTTCTGTATATTTTTGAGGTTACATAAGTACTTCCATAACACAGTACTACTTCTCCAGACACTTTGTAACATATTTGTACATAACTAACATTTTTTTAATAACATATAAAAATTAAACAAGTATATTTTCTTGGTCAAGTTTAATTAATCTTCTATTACATTTGAATGATTAAATACTATATATCTCTTATCATGTTATTATTAATGCAAATCATATATAACATTAAATAATTAGATTATAAACTATATAATATGTATTAAAGATAAAACCAAACTTTACAACTGTAAAATATAACATGAAAACTTACCAATGAAAAATAATAGAACCTGCACAACTTTATAGAATTAATCAAGAAATAAAATCTACCTATCAAAATGATTTAACCACTACATAAAGACTTTTATAAAAAAATTGATTCTGGTAAATTAAAACTTATAAACATTAACATTAAACGTTACACATTCACCATAACAAGAAGGGAAAATAAGGAATTATACAGCTACTTCATATTACTACAGAGTAAGAAAATGTTAGTAGGTGATATTGATAATAAGAATGATTTTATTAATCTAACAGATATATAATTTAATGCTTTTAAATTCAATCAGCCTAATAGTATCAAACATTACTAAATCAAGTGTTTTTGTCGTTTGTTGTTTTAATTTAATTTTTTTTTATTTCTGATTCTATTCATTTTTCTAATCATTTCTTTTCTATATCAATTATTTCATGCTATTTGAAAAATAGTGTTTAACTCTTTTTTACATGCTGGTTTCTTTATTGATAATTTATGTATTCTATCTATCATGTATCTAGAAGCTGCTAGTTTATGGTCCATTTGAACATATTCTTTACTTCTTTCTGTACATCCCTATATAGTTTTTATTATTTTATTTTCTTACTTCTCTGTATATCCTTAGTTTTTATTAAAGTGACCTCATCTCTTGTGTCTCTTTCCTTTCTGAATCCATATTGTTCCTCCCTAACTGTTTGCTTTATTGTTGTTTTCTATTGTTTTCCTTAATCTTCTGATCATAATTCACAAATTCATTTTTTACTGATTTTTAAATTAAACTGAATGTCTGCTATCTAACACTTTACTGTTGACTTATTTTCTTTATGTAAAGCTAATAAACAACAATTAGTTTTTGATACGCTAATTATTAATCTTATGTGTTAGTATATGATTCAAGGAATATTTATTGTAATATTATCAGTAAAGGGTTTACAATAAATATCAGTTTCAATTTATTATTAATACTTTTATTAACAGCCAAACAAAAGATTTTTCTTGTTTCACTTATGAAGCATTAACTCTTTTTTTTATAATAGTAATTATTTTATGTCAGGTATGTAAAGATAAATTAAAAATCTACAAATTGGACTCGTACTATGTTCAAGAAACTAATTTGGGCTAAAAATTCTGGTTGTAAATTTCAGATATGATAGACAAATTTTGTAAGCAAGCTATCAGATTGAAATAAAACTTATTATTTTATTCAAATAATTTTAACTGTATTTTCTGAATTATATTGACTAGACTTGCCCATGTTTACAATTTTTTTTCATAATATTTATGACAAGGAGTTTATTGATTTGGTTGTAATTAATGTAACTAATTGTAATTATACCTATTGATAACCTATTGAGTTGAACCAAATTTGAGAACAGTTGTTCAAAGCTAAATTCAAGTACATACTAATACTTTCTATCATTTTGTACTGTTGATCAATCTTTTATAACACTGCCAGTTTATTCATTGATTTCTTATGGAATAGAATTAATTATGTAGGATTTGCTTCCAAAATTGATGTAAATAGAACAATGTAGTTGCAGAACAATTATTAAGGATAACAAATTTTAATGGTTTATTGAATGTATGTTTGTAGAGTTACACCAAAAAATAAGACATTTTTCAGTTATAAAAGGGATCAAATATTAAAAATTCTTATATTTATGACTTGAGAATTAGTATAATTAAGTAAGTGATGCAAATCTGTATGTAAATGGTACAATATGTTTAATAAGTTGCCTATTTATTTTAGAAGGCTAAAAAGTAAGATAAATTTCTTGAAAGTTCTTTATTGAAAAATTTTTGGGTGGAGGTAGATTAACTCTTTTAGCCGTACACATTTTTTTTTTTTGAAGTCTGTGCGTATTAAAAGTTTTATGATCTCTCTTTTTTCTTCATTCTTTTGTTATGTATATTTTTAGAACACTAATTTTGTATTTTTGCCATCTGTATTTTCATGTGTCTTGTACATGGGTGTTTGTTTATCTGTAACATTTTTACTTATTGTAAGCAAGAAACAGTTACACAATTACATTTTAAATTTTGTTTTATGTATTTTAAGTTTTTATGTATTTTGTATGTTTTAACGTTTTTATATGTAGTTCTCCCTTTATGAATCATTAGACCTTGCCGATGATGAGGGGGCTTGTGTGCTCAGTGATACAGAGTACCTTGACTGAAAGTGCAGCCATATTGGAGAAAAGAACAACAAAGCTTCAATGATCAAATGAATGAGATGTGATTTGGTCTGATTATTATTTTGCTTTATATGTGGTGTCAGTTTTGTGGGGGTCATTTGTAGTTTGTCATGGTAGTGACAGGCCATCTTACACTGTTTCAGCTATGTATACAGTAGCATTGAAATTAATCTGAACACAGATGTTATTTAATAAAAAGTAATATTTACAGAAAAATCATACCTGTAGAATTAGTGAATATCTAGTAATTAATATGTCCTTTATTAATTACTAGATATTCACTAATCTTATTCTTAATCATTTCACATACACTATTTGGTTTTGATTCAATAACTGTACTACACATTTTTTTTTATTTCTTCATTATGAAACCCTACTGATATTATTGCTTTAATGAGGTCAATTTTTATAGTACACTTCATTTTGAGTCGTTTTTTACCATTGCCTAAAGATGTTCAATCAGGTCTTAGTGTGGGGAGTTTGCTAACCAAGTGAGCACTTTAATGTTTCATTCCTTGAAAACGTTTTCTACTTTATTGGCTTCTTTTTCACCAAATCTTGTTGGAACACTTCATTGCCTTGTGGGAATTTGTTTTGAAGTTGTATCACAACCCTTTTCTTTAGAATCTTGATATGTCCATCACTTTTCAACATATCATCTACTGGAAGTAATGAACGAGGACCTTCAAATATGATACAGTCCCAAAATATTTTTTTCTGGGGATATTTAACTGATTGTTAGATATGTGCTGGAGGTGTATTTTCATCTGATGCTTTTCTAATGTATGAATATATGTTAGAATTAACATTTAACCTTTATCCCCAATTAACCTTTACCCCTGACCCCCAATTAACCTTTACCCCTGACCCCCAATTAACCTTTACCCCTGACCCCCAATTAACCTTTACCCCTGAATATAAAAATGTTACTTGGTCAGAAAACATAACATTTCTCTAGTTTTCTTTTTACAAATTTGCTTTGGCCCAGAAGACCTTTTATTTTGCATATTACTGATGTTAAAAGCTGCTTTTTAGCTGGCCACAAGCTTTTCATCCAGCTGCAAGAAGTCAGCATCTGGATCTGACAGTTGTCATATGTAAATATGTTTCACTGGCTGCTAATCTCGATTTAAGTTCACAGCAGATAATTTAGGATCAAGTTTTCTTTTTCTCACTAATAATCTATCTTTGTGTTGAACTAGTGTTTTTTACGGTTACATTTGTCTTTCCTTTTAAGTGAAAAAGAACAGCTTATTTAAATTGGTTTAAAATAGCATTCACTGTCCGTAATCGAACACCACACTCAGAAGCTATTTGTTGTGTCATACTGGTATGCTCAGAAAGAGAAAGTATTTTTGAACGCTTTCTAGTAGTTATCTCCATTATTATATATTTAAGATATAAACAGAAAATACAAAAATATGATTTTGTAATAAAAAATGAAATTAACATTCACTAAACACTATTTTTAACATGAAAATTGTAAATAAACAAAGAACAATAACCTCACATAAAACAGGCAACTTAAAGAGTGGATGTGGTCAAGCAGTGTAGCCACACCATAGAAATAAACAAAACATTCCCTGTGTTCAAATTAATTTGCACAGTGGTGTATATATTTCAAGTGTATTGTAGTTTTTGAATTATGAGTTTATTCAGTTTAAGTTGTTTCTACTAAATATTAATTTTAAAATTTCAGAGTGAAAAAAGTTTACTGTGGGATTCAATCAAAGAAGATCTAGAAGAAAAAATAAAAAGGTTAGAGGAAGATCGTAATAGTGTGGACATTAGTGCCGACTTATGGTTGTGTGAGAGAGGAATGAATGGTGGAAAAGGAGGAAGAATTAAGGGAGTTAACTGGAGAAGAGGGAGCAAAGAAGTTATATCTCGACGTAAACCTGTGACAGTTTCTGGCCCATATATTGTTTATATGTTAAGCGATGCTGATATTCTTGAAGACTGGACAACGATCAAAAAAGCTTTATCTGTTTGTAAAATACAATCTGAGTGTAAGTAACAATATATTTGTTTATTGAAAAATGTTGGCTATTTTGTACTTACTGATAACTTTAATGTTAAAGTAGAAAATGATGACCAATCTGAAAAACAATGAATTTTACATCATCCAAGCAGACTTGCTGCTACTTAATGGTGAGAGGAATGAATATAATGATATTCATTCACTGTTAAGTGTTTTTATAAAGTAACTAGCAGATCTGTCCTGGCTTCGCCTACACTAGTTAGTTGTGTTTCCTGTCGTGGTCAGGGGATGTTTAACTGGTCAGGGCTTGTTTCATTTGCCCTTCCCGTCTAGCCAGATGGCACTGCCCCCTGGACCCCTGATGTTCATTAAACTCATGTTTGTAAGAATAATAATAAATAAAAATTAAAACCTGTTTAATTTATAAAAACTGTCAGTGTATTGTAATTTCTTCACAGCAACAGTTTGGTCATACAGGCCTTAACTTGTGATCTAAGAACGTGGCTTTCAAAACATATGGCCATCATCTTAAAAATATTAGTTATAAGTGGTTATCTGTACTTTGTACAGAAAAAATGTATTTTGTCTGGTTCTTATCATTACCTGACAAACACCACTAGGATAGGAAGTGATCGTGCTACATTTCTCTTTTTTTTTACTTCTATTTTTTTTTTTTTTTAGTCAAATAACTGGAGGCAGCTGTAGCCAGTTGCAGTGTACATACAATAACAGTGGTTGTGTTGGTTGAGCCACCGCTGCAGTGGCTCAACCAACACATCTTTGAATATTTTGGATTTTGATTATTTTTGAAACCTGGCTCTATTTTTTTTTTTAATTTCTCGGTAACAAATGAAGATATCAACTTAATTTTTGTTCATGTAAATATCTAAAAACCAATTTCTAGATTTTTCAAAATTCAATTTTGAAAGGGGTGAAGAAAAGTAAAAAAAAATTGAACAATGCTTCCAAATTTTCCCCATTTCTGACCATACTAAACAACATATTCAATAGACTGGAGCTTACAAATACTCTTCAAATAAATATCTTAAAACCAATTTTGGGGTTTTTTAATTTCAATTTTTTAAGGGTGCGACAGTACACTGCAAGCTAGGTCACTTGAGATAGCTGATTACAGTAACCAGAATGACTATAATGATAGTCATTTACTGTTGAGTGTTTTTATAAAATAATTTAAAGATTATTGAGGAATTTTGATGTAAAAATTATTTTTGTTAAACTATCCTTTACAGTTTATTAATGTAATTGTATAATTTAATAACAATAATTAATTTTATTTAATTGAAGAGTAAATTTTACAGTAAGTAAAAAGTATGATTTGCCTTATATTTGATGTAATTTTGAAGTGCTCATATTTTGTAATTTAAAAATAATTACAGAATCATATGTTAAGTTTAACTCAAATATAGAAGTAATCTACACTTTTAATGTAAATAGCCTAAACAGTCTGACCATCTCACGCTGTCATACATCTGAAAATTGTTTTTAAAAGTTGTAGATATTTATAAACCTCCTTGAAGGAGCAGTTTAATTTCAAAGTTATTTTTTTATTTTTGTCTTTTATTGTGTTTAATAGTTTTTTAAAAATAAAAAAAAGCACAGGATCCTGACAAGTTTGAGGCTTTAGGCCAGCAATGGAAGTGTAAACTTTTGAAGTTTGTTAAAAATCGGCCTGATTCACTCGATTATTGTGTTTACTAATCTTTAGGTAATTTCCAGAAAAATATTAATAATGATTTACAGTTACTAGATAGCTTAATGTCTCATCAAATTATACTTAAGAGTTATTTAATTTTAAATAAAAAATGACACTTTGCTGTTTACCTAGTTTTTTCTTTGAAGTGATTAAACTATTAAATTTAAATATTTCATCATTTCATAAAATGCTTTAATTCAACAAAAGTTTTTTGTTTGTAAATATATATATATATATATATATATGTATATATGTTTACAAAATAATATATATATATATATATATATATATATATATATATTTTTTTTTTTGAAGTAACACTGGCTTTAGATTCCAAAATAATTGTTATTTATAAATGTTAGAGAAAAATGCAGGAGGTATAAACCGATGAAGAAAGAGCTCTGATGAGTTTTGCTAGGAATGTGTAAAACAGATTTATCTGTCTGTGTGTATAAGTTTATTTCATAAAGATCTGACAGGTTAATAAATTTAAAACTAAACGCACACAAGAACTTAAAAAGAAAAAAGTTGGCAAAGGATAGCTGGCACTGTACCGTATGTACAACAAAATTTAAAAATACAAATAATACAATAAATTAAAATTAATTTAATTTTAAAATAAAAATTTTAAATATTATTATTATTATTATTATTATTATTATTATTAGATTTTTATAAATGTAAAAATCAAACAATATGTAGTGCCATGATGTTAATAATTTTATTAAAATAAATGAAAATAAAAATTGGAAATGTTATTATTAAACTTAAGTTATCGGTAATAATAATTATTAATATTAATGAAAATAGTGTTTTTATTAGTTTGGATTACCGTGTACAGAAAGATTTGACCCACAATTGTTAAAAAGTACAAAATGTTCAGTAAAAGAATATTGATTTGATTTTACCACCTTGACCAAATAACATTTTTATCATCAAAATTATATTTTACTTGAGTAATGTATTTGATAATCAATTAAAACTTTTTAGTAAAAAAATGTTTTCCAGTAAAACAGTAATTTAATAACAAAATTTGAAAAACAGATTAAATATCAGAAATTGAAAAAATTGATTAATTCTTAAGTCAGGTTTTGTGAGCCCTTTTTTAAAAGTTTTCATGTTGTCTACACAGATACCGTTGAGTTATTGAAAATTACGTTTTAAAAATTGGTATTCTAAGTATGGGTTCTATACAATCCCTTGCATTTTTAGGCTAATAAGTATATTTTTTGGAGTAATTATTTACATCAATAAATCAGCAGACTTAAATTACTAAATCATATTAAAAGCTACAAAATTAAAATATAACTTTGAAATTAAACTGTGCCTTCAAAGAGGTTTATAAATATCTGCAATGAGCTTATTCTATAGTTTTTTAAATTACAAAATAAGTGTTCTTTAAAAGTACATCAAAGTGACAAATCATATTTTTTACTTTCTGTAAAATTTACTCTTCGATTAAATGAAATGTTGAAAAATTTTGCCAAGGATCAGATTTATGTTGCTCTTAGTCAAGTTAAAACTTTAGAGGGCATCGGCTTGTCTGATTTGGATCTAAATAAGTTACTAAAAAGACCCCAGAATGAGAAAGCTGTGACAGAAAAGATGAGGTTGCAAAATCTATGTAATTTATAGGTTTCATTACTGCGAGTAGACATTTGGACAAAGTTTACAAGTACCTGGTTAAAAATGTATTTATAGTAACTATAAAATGTTATTTATTGCAAAATTAAAATTATAATATTTAATTTGCTTCATACAGAGTGATGTCAGTTGGGAACTTGTTGTGAATGACTATTTATTTAATAATATTGCAAAATTAGAATTTATTATTGCATAATATGAATATAAATATCTATATTATAATTTTGCAATTAGGGATAATACACTTTTTCATCATTTTATATATATACTCATTTTAAATGTAGGTTTAATTTTTATATGGAGTTTAGAGGAAACTCCATCCTTATAAAAAGGGGCAAGGGGAAAAAGGAGTGATTGTTTAAGAAGAAAAATGGAGAAAGAAACGCCATGAATATTTCCGTAGAGACTAAACAGCGATAATATAGACTGTTATTAATATCCCAGTCATACAAGGAAGAAAGCAACATGGTATGGTGCGAGTGGTCAGCGGCTAAGGATGTTGAGCTATTTGGTTTTTTTGTATTTTTTCTAAGATTATCATGGGATTTGGTTAAAATTAATATGGGACCATTCCAAAAGTAAACGCTTTTGATTAAAAAAAAAATTATCAAAATCAGTTAACTAATGTCGGAGATATTGTGTAACATACATTAAAAAAAAACTGTATTGTTAACCTCTTTTTTTGAAGTCGGTTAAGTAAGACAAAAAAAATTATTGCTTTTAACAGTTCCAACTAAAAGCACAAAACAGCATGACCACTGAAAATGTGATTAATTGCCCAACTATAACTTAATAAGCCAGTCAAAGTAACATCCCTTGCTGTAAATATAATTTAAGAGAGTGAATAAATATTTGATGTTATTATGAAACTTTACTTCCCTTTACTTTTTAAAAAGTAGAAATGAAGAAAATCAATCATGGCTTATTTATTGTTACAATTATTGCCCACTTTTATCTACTTTTCATTTTTATCACATTTTACTAAGAAATCAATCAAATCAGTTAGGAAATTCCATTATTTTATTTAAATATATAAGGATGGTTGAAAAAGTAATGAGACAACAGATGCAGTTCAAAAAATCGTTACTGTGAATCTCCATTTACAAGTTTCTTTTAAAAAAAAATCTCCCTTAAGTGCAACACATTACTTCCAGCACTTGATCCACTTTTCAATCACAAAATCTAGGCCATCTCTCAAAAGTCCTTTGCATTTCACCTTCATGGTGAAATGCTTTTAGGATCTACAGATTTGTCTCAAATTTTTCCCTTTCAGATCCTTCTTCACCTGTGGAAACAGCCAGAAATTTCATGGAGATACATCTGGCTGTATGTTGAGTGAGGAACCACCATTTTAATTTTTTCTCCATTCAAAAATTTGCAGACTATTTCAATGACTGAGAGTGTGCATTATTGTGATGCAACAGAAGTTCTTAAATTTTTTTCCTGAAGCGAGTCATTACATTGATGTACCAAATAGCATAGTTACTTGATGTTGATAAATGAATCTTTCATGCTAATCATGACTTTAATTGCACTATTTTCACTTTTTTTGGAGGTAGTGAAGAAGTTGAGTTCCATCTGGAGCTTTGTTGTTTTATCTCAGGATCGTAATGGAACATCCAAGAATCATCAACAGTTAAAGAAGGTCCACTTAAAAAATATTTATTAGAAACCAATTCTTAAAAAGAAAGTGTTTGAATAATATGAGTTTTTAAAGCAGTTTTTACCTTAAATATGTTTATTTTTTCCTTGAGTGCATAATTAAGCAACAAAGGGTATGGCCAAGGGAATATACATGCTTATTACATTAATTTTTACCTGTTTTGTCAAAAGGAGTTTACTCTTTCTTCGGTTTTAGTTGTAGAATTTAGTTGATTCAGGGCTATTAGAAATCGGAGAACCTTATTATGCAAATATTGTGTTTCTTCCTTCTTGTAGAGAATCAACAAGTCTTTGCAGACAAAAATTTGCAGTTCTTTATAGTATTCAATTTGGTCAGGCAAGGAGCTGAATTGACATGCAATTCATTTTACATGAATCCACTCACTCAGAATATTGTGTGCACTGCTTTTTGAGATGTGTAGTAGTTCCTCCAACTGCCATATACCAATATGACTGTCTTATTGATTGATAATGCTCGCTGTATTCACAATGTCATTAATCGATATGCTCGGTCGACCTGTTTTCACCCTCTCATCCGGATAAAAATGTGGTATACCAACAAAAACATATTGCATACGTACGGACACTCTTCATTAACTTTTACTTTTTTCAACATTTTGTATATTTCAGAAACTGATTGCTTTTTAAAAGAACACAAAATTGAGTTGTGTATTGTTGATAGATGGTTTTTTTTCTATGGTAGGCGATTATCCAATACACTTAACGTGAACAATCACTGACATTCAATGACAGCAATAATCAACTTGAAATTGGCACGGGAAGTAGACAGACAATACATCTAAGTACTTGTATGCATGCAGGACTACCACTTGTTTGCTTTAAATTTCCCTGCAGAAATCAGTCTGATTACTTTTTGGATTGCACTTGTATCTCAAAAGAATTATTACTTTAAGAAATGTATTTTTTTTTTTTTGCAGTAATTTGACAGGCATCTAATCAAAATGTGCTCTACAGATAACTAACTGGGACTGCTAGTAAATAAATGGATTAAATATCTGAAAGAAAATATTCAGAAATGTTCTCTATAGAGTTTTTAATTTATTTATTTATTTTATACAATAATTGTGGTGTTCTTTTGAGAAACTTTTTTTTTTTCATTTTGTGTGATTATATTTAAGTCTGTATTTATAACTTAAGATACTTAATTATATTATTAAAAAATAATGGTAGGATAAACTAAAGTTGTTATTTAAAAGATTTTTTTTAAAGAAATTATAAAATGATGTGTAAGTGTCTGTCCTAAGCTATGCTTCTGGCCAAATTGTATGTAGATTATGATTTTATAATATTTTTTGTACAGTGTTTTCATAATCTATTTGGATATTATATGTTTCTGAGAAAATTGAATTCAAGAAAATTTATGATGTAAATTTATAATGCATTGATTCATTATTATTAAAGTGCCAAAGAGATGAACTACTTTCAAGTAACAAATCTGGTACATTAAAAATTAACTTAACTCTTTTGCAGTTAATTAAAAGTTATTTTGACTATATTTCATGTAAATTCATCTTTAATTTGTTTATCTAAAAAAAAAATAATCCATCCTTTAAAATTTATTTTATTTGTTTTTTATTCACAAAATATTGTATTTTAATGCTAGCCAAGAAGTTTTAAATGTTTTTATATCCATTCCGATATTGTAATCAGTTTTTATGATTAAGAAGAGTCTGTTAATGTCAGAGAATGATTTTACTTAATTATTTTTATAAAAACCTTATTAATTTTTTATTAAGAAATGTCTTGGCTTTTTTTTTTAGGATTAAGAACAAAATTATAAATAAAAAATTAAAACAAGTTTTTCATTTTTGAAAAACTCAAATGTAATTTTATGTAAAATCAATAAGTTAAATTAATTAATAATTTCTTTAAGCACTATGATAAATTTAATAAAACATCAAGATAACTTTATAAACAGAGTAACTTGGTAAACCACATGGTAGCAACAGGCCATGTGGTAGATCTCAGTGAGGACAATGTTTTTGAGCTAAGGATTCCAGTTTGTTAAAAATGGAATCTGGCAACAGAATTATCAATGTACTAAATACATGCAGGCAGTCTGTTTATAGTAATTATAAAACATTAGACATTAGTCTACTTTATCAAAACTATCAATGACATTGGTGAATTTCCACCAGCATGTGAAATTTTTTTTTAAAAGTGTTTCATTGAATAAGAACTTATTCAATAAATTGTTAATAAAACTTTTTAAATACTGCAAAAAAAATATTTATTAGAAACCAATTCTTAAAAAGAAAGTGTTTGAATAATATGAGTTTTTAAAGCAGTTTTTACCTTAAATATGTTTATTTTTTCCTTGAGTGCATAATTAACCAACAAAGGGTATGGCCAAGGGAATATACATGCTTATTACATTAATTTTTACCTGTTTTGTCAAAAGGAGTTTACTCTTTCTTCGGTTTTAGTTGTAGAATTTAGTTGATTCAGGGCTATTAGAAATCGGAGAATCTATTGATGTATATAGCATAATTGATTCAGTGAAGACAAGTTTTTCCTCTTTTTGGTGAGTACAAACAGGTAGTTTAAATGGGAATCAATAACATAGTTCCCTAGCCTCTGCAGCTTTTCTTCCCACTACACATAGAGCTTTAGAACTCTTAACATTATAAACATACACTGCACCGAGAACAATACACAAATTACAAAATATACCCTTCCACAATTATACAACATCTCATACACTATCTCTTCTTATACTATACTCAGTGTTGCAGCACCTTACAAAGTGCAACAGTAACCCTGGGTGAAAACTATTGTGCTGATGGGTGTATGGCTGTACATAATGAGTTTCAAAGTGTGTCATAATGTCTACATAGTGTGTCCTCTGGGCACCTGGGTGAATCCAGTTGTATTTGGTCTTGGCTCCAATACACTTGCGCTCTAATGGAGTGGTCTGTTATATTACCAGTACCCTTGGGAATGGTATGTCTGTCCCAATAAATTTCTCTTCAGCGGTTGTTGGTCCACTTGAAAAAACCAACTAAAACAGCAGTTGAAGAGACTTCGACCAACCTTGTTGGTTGAAAATATATCTGCTGATAGGGATATAAGAAATGTTACGGAATGTGTTAAATATTCCTGCATGAAGTTTGTTGCAACGAGGAAGGTAAATCCTTTGCTAAGGTTTTTGTTTTCCTTATTAATAAATGCATTGCAACAGCTTGTGAAACTGTGAAATTGATAAAGAAACTTGGAAATGGCACCCTGCTAATTGAAATCTGTAATGAAGAGCAGTGTCAGAAACTCCTCTCACTTAAGTATATAGGATCAGACAGAGTGGTAGTGAAGCTTCATAATACACTTAATTTTAGCATAGGTGTGATCCTTTGCCGATACTTGGATGACATAGAGTTGCCTGTAATTATGAAGGAGTTGTCATCACTATCAGTTATGTTTCTTTCTGATAAGAAAGAAGAATGGTGTAGACGTACCAACATCAACATTAATTGTGACTTTTTCTAATCCTACTGCTCCTGACAGAATAAAGGTTGGTTACCTTTCTCTTGTACAACCTTATATATCGAACCCCAGATGCTGCTTCTAATGTCAGGGTTTTGATCACACCAAAGTTGGTTGCCAAAAAGAACAGGTTTGTGTGTGATACAGCCATATGGGACATGAAGGTAGTACATGCTCTGAAGAAGAAAAGTGTATAAACTGCAAAGGTCCACATTTGGCAAGATCTAGGGAATACCTACTTTACAAGGAAGAAAAGGCAATCTTAAAGATCTGTACTGAGCAGAAAGTGTCCTTCCTTGTGGCTCATCGGGAATGAGCCAAGCGTTTATAACTTATGCTGAGGGAAAATCCCTCACCATAAGGAATCCTTTTCAGCCTGGTGTTAGTCTTGTGTAAGTTATCTCAAGCAATGTACAAAAAGAGAAGGATAGACAAAAGAGAAGGACATTGTGTAAAGAACTGACTAAATTGGTAGAAACATTGTCAGATCAAGTGAAATCACTCACGGCTGAAATTACAGCATTGAGCACTGGAAAGAAGGTAACTTCTGCTAGAAAAACAGATACTGCTGGAAAGACTAACGTCTTTCTAACAATTTTCAATGTCATTTAACGATTTTCTGCTGGAAAGACTAACGTGGTGTACTGAATACCACTTCAGAGTTGGTACACCACCAAATAAAACTTCTGCTGCACCAACAACGTAGCAAGTTACTAAGATCCCATTGAAGGGATCTACAAAAAAATTTGTTTGTTGTCTGTTGTGGTATCCTTCCAGGCTTCCAAATCTCCACCACCGTCTCAAGATACCATAAAGGATATGGTGTGGCTACAAATATTATTCTGTAGAATATTTGTGGTCTACGTTCCTGCTTTGAGGATATTTATAAATCCTAATAAAGGAAAAAAATCCTTTAATACTGTGTCTGCAGGAGACTCGTCTCTATCCCCAGGTTGATGTCTCCTTTCGACGTCTGCAAAAGATGCGACCACTAAACTGAGGGTAGAGGGCATAAAGGTGTGGATGTTTTCCTGAAGGAAATCTTAATAACCACCCATATTCCACAAGCAACAAATATCCCTGCAGTCACATTGAAGATATTTGTGAAGATATCTATCTATTCACAATGGATATCTGCAACTTATACATTCCACCAAAATCTGAATATAAGTGAGGACAACACCTGTCAACATGATTTTTGTCTTACGAGTACCAATAGGTGTACTTAATGCAGTTTTTTATTCTGTTTTCAAATATGCATCCGGAATTTCTCCATCTCCTACAGTTTTTTTTGTTATTTTAATTTGTTTAAATATTTTAAAACATCTTTCATCCATTTGTCCATTATCAAGTAAAAGCTACTAAAGCATTGTAAATATAATGGAAACAAATGAGTTAACTCAAAGGGTAGTGTTGCTACAGTTGTGCATATTCAGACGTGTGTAGACATGTACAAATGTGATCTAGTGTAGTACACATTCATCAGAACGATATCAGTTGTGAGATAATGAACCAGTAAACATGTCATTGTGAGTGCCTTATGTGTCTGAATTATTTTGTATTACATATTTACAATGTTATTTCTTTTAATTATTCGTTAGTTACAAAATGCCTAGAGTTTGCTTAAATCATCCTAACAATTTTTGTTATGTATGTGGTGAAGTGATGGTCAGGTCCAAAGGCGAAACCTTACTACATTAATAAAAAAATGTTATGAACTTTATTTTGGGTGTAAAGTCGAGGACCAAACAAAGGCACGGGCCCCACATATCTGTTGTTTATTGTGTTCTAGGCTTCTCACTGTATGGGAAAATGGCACATGCCACATGCTGTTTGCTATCCCTATCATTTGGAGGGAACCCAAAGATCACTCTTCTGACTGTTATTTCTGCTTAACAAACATTAAAGGATTACGTCAAAATCAAAACATACAGTGGTGTACCATAACTTGCAATCTGCAATGAGACCAGTTCTACACTGCAAAGAATAGCCCATACCAAAGCCTGCAGAACATGTGACAAGAGACGAAGAGAGCTCAGAATCTGATGGAAGTAAGGAAGAAAAAGAAACAGATTCTGGTGATACAACTTTTGAACAAAAGTTCATCTGAGCCTCATTTACTGACTCAAAAAAATCTTAACGATCTCATAAAAGATCCAGGAAATGCTTTCTTCCTGGCTAAAAGGATGGAATCTTCTTCAAAAGAATATGTACTTATCGTAATCGCCATTCTGAACATAAGACTATTCTTCTGAAGAAAATAGCTCAGTGTTTTCTAATGACATTTCTTCTCTTATGGAGACACTTTATAATGAACACAACCCAACAGACTTGTTCTATGATTCCTCTAAAGTTAGTTTAAAAGCTGTGCTTCTGCATAATGGCAATAAATTCCCATCAGTATGTGTGGCTCACTCTACTAGTATGAAAGAAACATATGAAAACTTAAAATTTATATTGGAAAAGCTTTGAAGGTAATTACATGTATTCTTGGTCTGCAGCTTGGTTACACAAAGTACTGTTGCTTTTTTGTATGAATGGGATAGTAGGGAAAGAAAAAACCATTTCATTAAAAAAGAATGGCCTAAACACAAATCACTCATTTCTAAACAGAAAAATGTGAAACATGACCCATTGTGTAATCCTAAAAATGTGTATCTACCTCCATTACATATCAAACTAGGATTAATGAAGAATTTCATCAAGGCCATGGACAATTCCTGGTTTCATGTACTTAAAACAAAAGTTTCCTAAAATTAGTGATGCAAAAATTAAAAAAAGTAATATTTGTGGGTCTACCAAATACAATCACTAATCCATGATGAAAAGTTTGAGGAACTATTGAATCCGCTGGAGTTTTTTGGGAAAAGAAAGGCGGAAAATTACTGTAATATTCTCAACGATCTTATAAAAATTTGGGTTGTAATATGTCCTTAAAAGTACCCTTCCTGCACTCGCACCTAGATTTCTTCCTGGAAAATCTTTGCACTGTGAATGATGAGCACATGGAATACTTTCATCAGGAGATTTCAGCTATGGAAAAGAGGTATCAAGACAAATGGAATCCTAATATGGTTGCCAATTATTGTTGGACCATCAACAACATTAATATAGGCAAAATATAGCAGAAAATCTTCATTTCTTACATTTTAGGTGAGTCAGATGTTTGAATATTGTGTAGTTAAGAATGCTGAAAGTATTAAAATGTTAGAAATTATAAATGCCTATCTCTTGGAAACTGTGCATGATGGGGGTAAAACCGATATCATATTTGAATTCAGGAGAAAAAATACTATCAGAATCACACATTTTTCTTCCCAAGACAAAAAAAAATCTTTTTACTCCCCAGTAATCTGTCCAGTCTATTTTCCTAAATTTCAATACTCTACCTAATAGTTGGTGATTTCAACGCCCATTGCCATTCTTGGGGCTCATCCTATTGTTCTCCCTGAGGCAATATAGTTGATTGACTGAGGTAAAACTTAGATCTACGCTTGTTGAATGATGTATCGTATACATTTATGTCATATTCCTTCAGGCAAATTTTTGTGCATCAATCTGTCCCTATGTTCAACAAACTTATTCTCACGTCTTACATGCTATGTTTCCAAAAACTTCTTTGGAAGTGATCATAGATTGGTTGTAATCTCAGTCGATAATGGTGATTTGCCTCAGTCAGCCATGCAGATGGGTAGTTCAGGAAGCAAACTGGACTGATCCAGTCTGCTTTCTTTGGCCAGTATGACAGGAGAAGCAGCGCATTCCACCAAATTCTTGGTTGTGTGAATGAATTCATCCTTAACATCTGGAAAGCCAAGGTGGCCTGCTGTTCCTTGGTGGGATGAAGACAGCAGGCATGCTCTAAGGGATCGGTGTAGGGCTTTATGTAATTTTAATTGAAGACTGACGACTGAATTGCTTTATGCCTTCTGCAAAGAATGTTTAGGTGTGCTAAACAAAATTCTTGGTTGAATTACATTGAATCAATTTCTTGAAGTACACCATCATCTGTTGTATGGAGAAAGGTTTGAACTAGTGTGGATCAGTAAAGTCATCACAGCTGAATGGACTGCAAAGCAGTGAAAACCTTATTCTGCGCCATTTGATGTAGGGACCACATTTGGAAGGTTTTGTAGGGCAGTTTCACTTACATCATCATACTGTTTTGAGTTTGTGAGATATAAGTTGCAGGTAGAAAATATCGTTTGTGATTGGAGACTCGCAAAATGGATTAAATATGTCCTTTTCTTATAATAAAATAAGGTATGTCCTAAATAATTCTTGTGACACTTCCCCTGGAAATGATAATATCAGGCTCAGTATGTTATCACACCTCCTAGATATGGCACTACGACATCTTTTATGTATCTGTAACAAAATTTTCTCTGACCAAGTGTTTCCAGATTCTTGGTCAGAGGCACTGGTGTTCCTCATACTGAAACCTGGTAAAGATAAATCGTGCTCCACAAGTTGTCATCCTATCTCCTTGAGCAGTATCCTATGCAAGGTGAATGAATGGTAAACTGTCTTCTAGTGTGACACCTTGAGAGAAATGTCTTAATTATGCCAGAACAATGCAGTTTCTGCTAGGGTAGGTTGTCTACTGATCCCTGGAAGTTACTATTCAAAATTCCTTTTTATTTCACCAATGCCTAGTTGCTGTATTTTTGAATCTGCAAAAGGCATACGACATGACGTGGAGGAGAGGAATCCTGTATACACTAAATGAATGGGGTAAACAAGGTAATCTTGCATTTATCAGGAATTTCCTCAGTGCTTGGTCCTTCTGAGTTTGAGTTGGAATGACGGTATCTGAAAGTTTCACACTGGGAAACGGAGTACCTCAAGGAAGTGTTCCAAAAGAGTTATTTTGGCTGTCATAGCCATTAATAGTATTACAAACTGTGTGCAAAAACCCATTATGTGTTCTTTTTTTGTAGGTGATATTTTTATCTATGAGGAATTTTAGCTACAGTTGAGATGCTTCAAAACACAATAACCTGCTTAGAATCGTGGTGTAAATCTGCTGGATTCACTTTTCCCCCATCAAAAACAAAGCGCATTTGCTTTTCCCAGTTGAAGACTGTATTTATATGGTGAACCAGTTGAGGCATGCATGCAGGTTTGATTTCAAGGTACATGCGGTTTGACTAATATGGGTAACACATTTGAAGGAGCTGAAGGTAAAATGTGTAAAAATGGTTAGACATGCCGAGGGTTCTATCTGATACTCGGGGAGTCGATCTTATATACATGTTGTGCTTCTACCAAGCTCTGGTCCATTCCCACTTAGACTATGACTGCATAGCATATTCATCGGTGCAGGCCACCGCTCTAAAGATGCTTGATACAGTGCATCATTCATTCATCCATCTTGCCACAAGTGCATTTCGCTCAAGTCCCATAGTAAGTCTGCTGGTGGTCAGTGGTGAGCCATCTCTTTGGAATAGGCGTAAGTAAAGGATATGCTCGTACGTGGCTTGGATTGTAGCACAACCAACTCATTCAACCTTTGATGCTGTATTTTCCAACCAGCATGTTAATTGATACCAGGAATAGCCGAGATTCCTGAGATGTATGGTTAATTGAAATCCAACCACAAAAAAACACCAGTATCCATGATCATCTAGTGTTCAAATCCGTATAAAAGTAAACTGCCTTTATTAAAATTTGAACCTCAGAACTCTCGACTTTGAAAGTCAAGTACTCTAGACACCCTGTTGTTTGTGAGATTCACTGTGTTATTTCGCAGATGACTAGACATAAGACAACAGTGAGCTTCTGCTGGATCCCCAATCATATTGGAATTTCAGGCAATGAGCACATAGATAGTGCAGCAAAAGTGGCTTGTTTTCAGCCTACTCTTACCATTTGCATTGCTTCTATTTGTTTCCTGAAGATAGTAGTTCAGATGAGTGGCAAAATGAATGGGATGCTAATATTAACAATAAATTTCTTTCAATTTAGCACACTGTCACCATGGAGCTCCTCATGCAGAAATAACCCTAGAGAGAAGTTTATTATTTGCCATTTACAAATAGGGCACACTAGGCTCACTCATTAATATCTTGTGATGCAAATGCATCCCTTTGTGCTTGCTACGACTGTCAACTAACAGTGCACCATATCCATGTGGATTGTATTTGTTATGCAGCACTACGTTGCAAGTTTAAACTAGGATTGAAATGCAAAATATGTTGGGGAACATTACAGTGATATCGACAGTCTTGTGGTTTGTAAAGCCATACATCTTGATTTTATATGGTCCTTGTTTACTGTGTATACCGTTTATGCCAGATGGTAATTTTTATTCTTTTAATATTGTTTCCACTGTGGTTTTTATTTTGCTTTTAGCATATGTTACAGAATTTTGTTTTTAAGATGTATTTTTACATTACTAGGTTGCAGTTTTTAATTAATTGTCAATTTTTAACCTTTTTTTTCTATCTTCTGATATTTTAGAAAAAAAACCTTTTTTTCAAATATATCATGTCCAGGCAATGATAAAAAACGGAAGTGTTTTTTTTTTGCACAGAAAAATAAACACATAAAAAGGAACATAGTTTTTTTGCTGATCGACCTCTAATTTAAAGAGATTTGAAAGGAATATCTCTTGTTTTTATGCAGCATTCCTACAACAGTTATGCCAATATCTATCCATCTCTGATAGAAGAGGGATGAGAACAGATTGTTTAACCAATATAGACTGGCTATTTTTGCCAGTTCCTTGAGATATTGTGCTAAAGGTTTATTTCCTTCATTTGTTTTATATGTAAATAGGATAAACCAAACATTTAATATTTAAAATATGAGTTGAAAAAAAATCAAGCTCTGTGCCATTTATTTGAGGTTTATTAGCCATAAACATCTTAAATAGATAGCAACCCCGGAAGGAAGAAGCTTGATATCAGCCATTATAATATAAATAATGTTTGCTACAATGAAAGAAAAATTATTGCACAAGCATGAATGAATGTTTGTAAAAGAATCTTCAGTTTTTTCTGTTGGGAAGTCTTTTTATCCAAATCTTTAAGCAGTTCGTTGTTGTAAATCTGAATTTCTGTTGTGATGTAATTAAAATATATAAAAGATAATTTTATTTATTTGATTTTGTATACTTAGTACAAAATCAGTGGTTTATAACAGTATGTGAACTTGTATCTGTAAATATTTTTTTATCATTAATGATTAATAATTTTATATGTTTTGTAAGTATGTCTTAAGAAGTCTAGTTCAGTTTTTGAACATCAAATTTTTATTGGTATAGGCGCAGCTTCATATTTCAACTTATTTTTGTCAAAAATAAATATAAACTTCCTTCAGTACATATGACTGAAGTTTTTCTGAGGTCCTGTTATTGATCTGAATATATTTCTCAATTCTATTTTGATGTTTTTCTTTTCAAAAGAGACTTTTTACAAGGCACAATATCTTTATGGATATGAGGTTCATTCAATATAATCAAAATCTTACGGTGTGGCCTTAGGAAGAACAGTGAATTAGGTGGGGCGTTGCAGGTAGCTTACTTGGATATATGTAAAGGGGAGCAATTAATCAGCCATGCCTGTAGGTCACATTTCCACATTAGTAGCTGAATGTCTGAGCAGGAGACAACATTGTCCATTACATAGTGAATTATAATTTGATTTCTCACTAATAAAGGTTTCAAATCCTCTGAAATTTTGACTCAATTCCAGGCACAGTTCAGAGATCCTACCCTGTAAAAAACTCAAAATGTTTGGTTGGGCTAAAAAATCTCAAAGTGGCTGTGATGCAGTGGAGATTGAAAGTCTAGAATTTCATCCATTACTGAACTTGCATCAGAGGTGGGCATAAGTGTTGGAAATGTGGACACAATGTTTTCAGACCCTCTTGGATATAGCAAATTGTTGGTGAGGTGGGTTCCACATCTTCTCACTGAGGCACAGAAAAATATCCATCAGCAGCTTCTGAATCGCTTTGAGGAAGAAGGGAGAGGCATTTTTGGACCATATTTTTGTGACCTATGATGAAACATGGCCCTACCACTACACCCAGGAAAGTAAAAAAACAAGTGTAGTGCAAAAGTGGAAGGGAGCACTGATCAAGGCCAAAATATGCTTGTCAGCTGAAAAATTTGAGATTGAAAAGTTGTCCATCTGTTTTATTTCCTGAATGAATGAAGGAAGGTACATGTGGCAAATTACTACCAGTTGTTGGATGATGTCAGGACTGCTTATCGTAACAAAGGATGTAAATGATTTGTAACATCCTCCTTCTCCACGACAACACACGGCAGTATACAGCAGTTCAGACTCATGATAAGCTTGCTGAAATTCATTGAACACTCACTGTTCAGTCGACTTGTCATTGTGTGATTTCCACATGTTTGGTTTGCTGAAAGAAGCTTTAGGAGGAGAAAGATTTGAAGATGATGCTGCGGTCGAGCATGTGTGCAATTAGTTGGAGCAGTCATCTTCGTTTTTTTGATAAGATAATAGTGAATCTTGTGGAGAAAATTTATTTCTGTTGAAGGAAATTATGTTAAAAGATAGGTAATTTATTTGTAATTTCATCTAATATCAATAAAGCTTCATGTTTTATGAAAACTATTATCAATTATTCTCATAAAACATTTACATTAAAGAAAACATTATGCAATTGCTGATCAAGAATATAATATTTTGAATAATTTTATTGCAACCTTGTAATAAAATTATAAGAGAACAAAATATAAGAGACAAAAGATTGATAAGAGAACAGCTAATAGAAACATTTTTTAAAATTGCTTAAAAGTTCTTATTTTAGCAAATTTTATGTTTTTAATATAACCATAACCAACTTTATTTTATTTCATATTAATGTTCATCTGAAGTACTTTATTTTCAATTTTATTTCATTTTTTATTTCTTGACTACACCATTCATCTATTACTTTAAACTCCATGGGGGAAGACTGGACTTTAGTCCAGTTCATTATACTTGTCTTAGCTAATATGGTTGCTGACAACATTATAAAATAAATTCAATTTTTACGTGTTAAATCTTATTTATTGTAGTTTACAGTTAATATATTGAAATATTTTTATAAAATGTTGATTGCGAGCAAACTTCAGTAATTGTAAATTAGCACAGCCATTTGAAATAATTACAAATAATGTGACAGCTTACAAATTTTTTTATATGAAATTCTTTCTGTAATCAAAATTTATTTGACAATAATTTTTACTTGTACTTATCTAATTTACTTTTACAATGTAATATAATAAAAATATTGCAAAGAAATTGGTTTCATTTTCTCTGTTATATACTTCCTAATGAAAGTATTCTCCGGGTTTATCATTCTCAATGCTAAGATTGTCAGAAAAAATCAAATGTAAGTATGAGAAATGTGTTAAATCGTTAATTCTGTATATTTTTAAAGAAATTCACTTTCATTATCTGCCATAGGGTTTCCAGAAAGTTGTTTTTTTACATTTTTAATAATTCCAAGCATCAACTTCAAATTTCTTAGAGTACAGAACATTCACTAGTTTTCTTATAAAGAAGTGTTGTGATTTTCAGATCTCCATTAACTTCCCATGAGAGAATAAACTGAATCCTGTTTGATACAGGTTTCATATGTTCATATGACTCTTTCTATGTTCATAAGGGATTAATGGATATTTATTTCTGATGCGAAGTCAAACTGTTTACAAAGTAAGCTTAGAAGAGTGTATAAAAAGACACAATACTTTAGAATGTTGCATTTGTTCGAAGCTTCTAGTAAAGAGCCCATATCATCCTAGTAAATGAGGTTTCATTGTGAGAGAAGAAATGTTGAAATTCACACTGCTGTCACAGAAGACACTCATGTTAGTATTTTCTTGTAAAAGATTCCATCCTTCCCAATATTTCTGCTTGATTTTGTGACAAATTTAAATCACAGATTTAGATTATTTAATTAAATGAAGCTACTCGGTATGTGTATATTCCATAAAATCTGGGTCATCTTTCTTTATCACAAAGTAAGTCTTCACAAGGTTCAACATTAGTTGAACCTTGAATTTATAGAGATCTGAAAATTACAACACTTCTTTATAAGAAAACTAGTGAATCAATGTACTAGATCTATGAATCAATATACATTGATCTTCATTTAAATTTCATGTTTCTGGTGAAAATGGAATCGGAAGGTCGGTCTAGACTGTTTGGTCCTACCTTTACAGCAGAGGGAATATTAGTATATTTGATGTTTCATCTATCTTTGCTGTTACTGCAGATATTTTTGTTAAAAATTTACAGTCCATGAAGTAATCATTCAGCAAATAGCCTGTAATGAGATCCATTTAACAGCTGATGACCTGTCATCAGCTGTTATACATGAAGCACAGCAAATAAAATGACCCCAAGTTGCATCACAATTACCTAATTCACAAGCAAAATATATTTCATATGATTTTTTTTTTATCAGTGGGGTTATATTTCTTCTCTGAGACTTAACATTTCCTTCCACAGACGTAGAAAAAATGATTTATATGTTTAATCCAGCTAGAAGACATGTTAAGACACTAAAATTATTTAAGAAATTAACATATTAATAATATGATAATATATAACAAAAATATTCATTGATAATATAATATACAAAAAAAAAATTAAATCAAAACATAAAAGAATATAAAAACTGCTGCAGCCCTCATAAGAACTCGCACTCAAATCAGGTAATCAGTAGGCTATCCCTGGCCTGTTATCTAGTGTACTTAACTACAGTTCTGCTACAGAGGTGAAAGATTAACAATATGTTATGACTCACCGATGAAATGTTATATTAAAAAAAAAAATGAATCACACATTCTGTTCTTTCCAATTTATGTTTAAATAACAGTAACAATGATTAATGTTGAACTGTAGCTAAGCCATTTGTTACATTAGTTCAGTTGCAATAAATAAACTATTTCCTTTAAATTTACTTAAATCTAAGCACATATAGTTTATACCTGGTACTTGCTTAGAACTATAGAAGGTACTTAAAAAAACTTGTAAATGCTGACCCATGAATTAGCTCTGGAGTAGACATATCATGTCATGTGTCTGAAGCTTCATTTTCAGAAGAAAATTTCATTTTGAAGTGAACAGTTCTTTTTCCTATTCATGAAATAACTCTTTATCAGTTATTTAAGTTAACATGTCTTTCTTTTAGTATTATTTCTTTCTTCGTTTGTTATCTCTCTTCTAAACCAGGCTTATCTGGTGTATCTAAATACAGTGTACCTCTTAATTTTATTTTTTAATGTAGGATTTGCCTGAGAAAAAATATTTCACGCATGGGAACAATACGCTTTGATTAAATTCATGATCTGTTTGAGGAAGTAGACTCAAGCATTACTAAAGAATTAATTTTGTTTCAGATTTTGTGGGTGAAATCATATCTTGTGATTGATGGGCAATTAGTTACATAACTCTACAAAATTTCTTGTTCACTGAAAATTAGTTTCTTTAATAGCTAAATAATTGTCTCCTTAAAAATTATTCTCATATGTCATTCAGTGTAAGTGAACACACTTATATATTTTTCACTAATTTAGGTATGAAATCCATCTTAACTTAATCTTGTTTGGTAACTTCTCACTCTGTCATTAAAAGTAGCTTAGGAGGCTACTAAAACAACATACATTCAAATACTGTCACCTGTGAGAGCAGTGCGGTAGTATTTTCAAAGCATAAGTTGTTGATAAACACATGATTACAAATACAACTGCTTGATATATATTTTTTTACAACCTAAAACACAAATAAATATTCTGTTTTAATTTATTCACTATGAGAGTGACAAGCAATTTTTACTTCTGGATCATCTTGTAAAACTGATTGATCCTTGACATTTCAAACATTAATGGAATACAATTACACCCTCTCTGACTGCATACAATTTTCAGGTCTCATGTGACAACAGTCTGACCACCTATTTTTTCCAGGGTCTGCAATTACTTTGGAAGACCATTAACTACTGCCTAAATTCAGTTTAAATCATAAAAAGTGTTAAAAATCTAATTCTGATGGTATATTTTGCTGAATGTGTAGTCCTAGTAAGAATGGTATTGTAGGTCTGGCATGACAAATTATGATTACATTTCATTAAAATTTCTTCATCTACTCTACTTTTGTGCCAGTTTTCTGTCCTACTAATGGGCCAGTAATTGAGCTTGCATTAAAATAAACTTTTGTGCATTGAAGTTACTTTGTTGAAATATTCAACCCGATTTCTGTTTTCTTCATAAATGAAAAATTTGAATGTGAAATTTGTTATCTACAGTACTTTTCTACATTAACATTTTTATCTGATGAAATCTTTTAAATGTATGGATTTTTCCTGAATATAACATCCTCAAATATTTTCATTTTAAAAATAATAAAATTATGATTATTATGTTTTTATTGTTATTTTTCATTATAACAAATTTGCTAATATAGTGAAGGGATTTTATTATTAGGTGTTTTATGGATAAGAAAACTTGATCAGTAACTTACTACGTTCTAGTCACTTCATTAATGTTGTATGGTAGAAACAGGTCTTAATAATTTAACAGTACAATCTATTTATAATAATGTTCAATCATATATTTTAATAAAATATGTACAGATAATGATGAAAATACCTTTGAAAGCACCTCTGAATTATATACAATAAAACTAATTTATAATTCTAAATTTGGTGTTTAATATTATCATTAACTTTAATTGCAGTCGGAAATATACTGTGCAGTATGCTCTTAGAATTATATAGTGCATTCTGTTCTTTCAGCATTAGGCTAGTTTGTTAAAATGGTCTATTAAAATTAAACACAAATTTGAGAAGTTCAACTTTAATAAAAAACAAAACACAAACTGGATCGGAAAAGTGATACGATTTTACAGAGAACATTGATTTCAATTTCTGTTTTCTGCATTTTATAAAGATTCAGAACTAATATTCTTTCCCACCAGTCGAGCTTCATTTCCCTCTTTGTTTGAAATAGCAATTCCCAATCCAACTTGTCAAAGGGTTTTTTAACCTTGTAATTAGTTAAAATTATTCTAAATTGATAGACAAGAATGAACAAGTGTGTGACATCATTTAGTTGTAGGAAACAAGGAATTTGAATATTTTTCACATTCAAGGCGAAAATATTGTAAGACCTAGTCGACCCAACTATAAGAGGGATTTTGTTTTTACATTTCTCTGGCTATCTGTACATTCTAGACCCAAGTACTTCCAGATCTCCACCGATCCGGGTTTCCTCTATATCCTGATACCCTAACCCAAAAAACCCCAAAAAATTACTTTCCCGGGCAAATTCTTTTGTTTCTAGAAGTTTCATGCTAACCACCCGTTTGCACCCTTTCCCCAAAAAAATACCCCCAGAAAAAATTGTCCGACCACATTTTTGGATTCATACACATTACCCACTTCCCACTGCTACTTACTATAATAAATAGACTACTTACTATACACTTCCCACACACATCACAAAAAAAATTTCACCTCCTCCGCCACGGCCTGCCAAAAATTTACTGTGTGAAGTGTCGAATGTAAAAGCTTTTTGATCCTGCGTAAGGATCTGCAGTTAAGTTTTTTTATTGTAACCGGTATTTGAAAAATTGACAGAAAAGTCTTTCAAAACCACGAGAAATTTGACCCGTTCTCCAGTGTGCAAGGAGATGCAACAAAGATCAAGAAGACCTAACCTTTCTGCATCCGGATCGGCTTACCTACCCCCCCTACCAAACTACCTAACAACATACCTTCATACCTACCTACCTACCTCCATAAATATTTAACTACCTACGTACCTATTTACGTACCTACCTACCTACTTACCCAAACACTACACAAAAACAAACCAACAACTACACATTAAATTACACAATAACTGCCCAACAAATAGCCAACTACCCAACAACTACCATACAAATACACCACCCAACAACTACCTCACAACTGCCCAAAAACTACCACGCAACTAACCAACAACCACCAAAAAACTTCCCAACAACTACCAAAAAATACCCAACAACTATATACAACTTCCAAACAACCAACCAACAAATTACAAAAACTAACAAACAACTTCCACACAATCACTTAAAAACTACCCTACAACTACCAATAAATACAATTACCCAATAAATATCCGACAATGATCCAACAGCTACAAAACTCCCTAACAACTATTTAAAACTACCACAAAACTACCCTTCAACTAATCAACAACTACTCTAACTCACAACTACCCAACAAATTCCAAAAACCAACAAACAACAACCCAGCAACTAACCAACAACTCCCACAACAACCCAACAACTACCAACTACCAAACAACCCACAAACAACACAGCAAATACCCAACAACTTCCAAAAAAATACACAACTGAGGATAACAGAGTTTCCACCAAAGGCACCAGATACACAGTTGTGTACAGCTCGGAAGATGGAGATAGGACTGCTGCGACACAAATCATCAGGGCTATGAGACGTGTGGTTGGTAGGTCTGAGTTGGCCGTGTATGTCATCCCCACTGGACAAATTGTAACGATGATCCGCAAAATCATTATATATCTGCTGCGTGATGGTAAATCACTTCCGAGGATGATACTCCCTAATCTGGGCGAACAAGCCCGTGGCAGGTCCAGGTCCGCCTCGGTACGAAGAGGCAGCCCACCCGTGGCAGACAGTAAGACAGTCGTCGTTAAAGCGCCCGGTAAGTCCTACGCAGACCTCCTTCGTACTGTTAAGGATAGAGTGTCTAAGGAGGAAGTCGGCGATGTCCTCTCCATCAGGAAGGGGAGGAATCAAGAGATGGAGGTCCGAATCCTGGGGTCAGAGAAGGCGGGACAATTTACTAATTTGCTGCGTGACCGAGCGGCTGACTTGCAGGTGGATCTGAGGACCAGAGGTGACCGGAGGACAGTGGTGCACATCAAAGATCTTGATTGTGACACCACTGAAAAAGATATCAGCGAGGCACTTAATCAAGTTCTCGGGTCATCGGAAGGCTACCGCATTTCTTCGCGGATTTCTTCAAAATCCGGAATGGGTGTAAAAGGCCCATTCTCGGATAACAAAAACACTAACATGTAACTTAAAACTACGTTAAAAACGATCATATTAAAACTAAAAAAGGAGATAAAACTTACAACTAATATCACAAAAATCTTACAACTAATATCACAGACGAATTTAAAAAACATAAAAACAAACAACAAAATATGAATATATATATAAAAAAAATTCCGATAGGGAGTGTAAAAGGCTCGCTACTCGGATAAAAAAAACAATATATAGGACTAGAGTAATTAAATTTTTTGTATTAACCCTATACTACGCAAAAACAGAAACATCCGGTTTAAAACCTCTTTATCATTACACAAGATACCACGGATGTTTCTGGGTAGTTTAAATTTACGACGCAATGCCGCATAACATATGCAGTCTACGAGTATGTGGCGCACAGTCACGCGGCAGTTGCATCGTGCGCATAGAGGTGCTTGTCCTCTTGTAAACAGGTACTCGTGTGTCCTATCCGCAATCGACAGAGAACTACTTCCTCACGCCGGGGTTTTCTGTATGAGGAGTCCCATGGTAACACAGAATCTTTAATTTGACGGAGTTTATTATCAACGGTAGCCGTCCAGTCACCTTGCCACCTTGCTCTTAGTAATTGTTTTACATAGTTAATGAAATCAGAAGTAGCAACTCGGGTGGTGAAAGGAGGCTGGTTACATGCTTCTTTGGCAGCGGAATCTGCATGTTCATTACCTGGAATCCCTACGTGGCTAGGGACCCAGCAAAAACTTAATTCTGTGTTGCGATTATTCAACTCAGCGATTTCGTTGTAAATTTCAATGACGATAGGATGTTTTGAATAAAAGTATTTTAAGGCTTGGAGAGCACTACGCGAGTCACTGCAAATAAGAATTTTTCTATATTTAGGGTTAATGATGTTTAGAGCCTTATTTATAGCGTATAGTTCAGCGGTAAACACACTCGTAATACCGGGTAGACCAAACATATAAGTTCTCTCATTGACAACAAATGCACACCCAACTGTATCGTTTTGTATCGATCCATCAGTGTATACAACCGCGTCTGGTTTCATCTTGGAGAGAACACGCTGAAACATTTGCTGAAAGACAATAGATGGTGTTGATTGTTTATTGTATGTCGTAAGGTCAAAATTAAAACTTATAAGGTTTATTCTACATGAAGGATACGAGCTAGAATACATAGGAAAGAATGACGGTGTGTCAACGTTTATATGCTGCAGCAGACGCCAGGTACGGAGATCTACAGGTGCAGCACGACGTGGATGGTCCTCATACTTTCCTAGATTAGGATTTCTAAGGACTGAGTTAAGAGCCGGGTGATTTGGCTGTCAAAACTGTACAAAACGATACAGTTGGGTGTGCATTTGTTGTCAATGAGAGAACTTATATGTTTGGTCTACCCGGTATTACGAGTGTGTTTACCGCTGAACTATACGCTATTAATAAGGCTCTAAACATCATTAACCCTAAATATAGAAAAATTCTTATTTGCAGAGACTCGTGTAGTGCTCTCCAAGCCTTAAAATACTTTTATTCAAAACATCCTATCGTCATTGAAATTTACAACGCAATCGCTGAGTTGAATAATCGCAACACAGAATTAAGTTTTTGTTGGGTCCCTAGCCACGTAGGGATTCCAGGTAATGAACATGCAGATTCCGCTGCCAAAGAAGCATGTAACCAGCCTCCTTTCACCACCCGAGTTGCTACTTCTGATTTCATTAACTATGTAAAACAATTACTAAGAGCAAGGTGGCAAGGTGACTGGACGGCTACCGTTGATAATAAACTCCGTCAAATTAAAGATTCTGTATTACCATGGGACTCCTCATACAGAAAACCCCGGCGTGAGGAAGTAGTTCTCTGTCGATTGCGGATAGGACACACGAGTACCTGTTTACAAGAGGACAAGCACCTCTATGCGCACGATGCAACTGCCGCGTGACTGTGCGCCACATACTCGTAGACTGCATATGTTATGCGGCATTGCGTCGTAAATTTAAACTACCCAAAAACATCCGTGGTATCTTGTGTAATGATAAAGAGGTTTTAAACCGGATGTTTCTGTTTTTGCGTAGTATAGGGTTAATACAAAAAAATTTAATTACTCTAGTCCTATATATTGTTTTTGTTATCCGAGTAGCGAGCCTTTTACACTCCCTATCGGAATTTTTTTAATATATATATTCATATTTTGTTTTTTTTTTTTATGTTTTTTAACTTCGTCTGTGATATTAGTTGTAAGATTTTTGTGATATTAGTTGTAAGTTTTATCTCTTTTTTTAGTTTTAATATGATAGTTTTTAACGTAGTGTTAAGTTACATGTTAGTGTTTTTGTTATCCGAGAATGGGCCTTTTACACCCATTCCGGATTTTGAAGAAATCCGCGAAGAAATGCGGTAGCCTTCCGATGTCCCGAGAACTTGATTAAGTGCCTTGCTGATATCTTTTTCAGTGGTGTCACAATCAAGATCTTTGATGTGCACCACTGTCCTCCGGTAACCTCTGGTCCTCAGATCCACCTGCAAGTCAGCCGCTCGGTCACGCAGCAAATTAGTAAATTGTCCTGCCTTCTCTGACCCTAGGATTCGGACCTCCATCTCTTGATTCCTCCCCTTCCTGATGGAGAGGACATCGCCGACTTCCTCCTTAGACACTCTATCCTTAACAGTACGAAGGAGGTCTGCGTAGGACTTACCGGGCGCTTTAACGACGACTGTCTTACTGTCTGCCACGGGTGGGCTGCCTCTTCGTACCGAGGCGGACCTGGACCTGCCACGGGCTTGTTCGCCCAGATTAGGGAGTATCATCCTCGGAGGTGATTTACCATCACGCAGCAGATATATAATGATTTTGCGGATCATCGTACCAATTTGTCCAGTGGGGATGACATACACGGCCAACTCAGACCTACCAACCACACGTCTCATAGCCCTGATGATTTGTGTCGCAGCAGTCCTATCTCCATCTTCCGAGCTGTATACAACTGTGTATCTGGTGCCTTTGGTGGAAACTCTGTTATCCTCTAAGACCGTGGAATCTTGAATGATCATGGCACCCGGTTTAGTGCCATGGTATTGACTACCCGGTCTCTGTTTACTGACATCAATGAAGTGGCAGCTATCCTCTCCTGAATCGACCGCAGAAACTTGGGTTAGTCTATTCATAGCCCAAGTAGACCATCTTTCCAGTAGTCTCTCAACCAACTGTTCAACAGTGAGCTCTAATTCTATTATGTCACCCTCCTTGCTTCGTCTATCAGTCTGAGTCCCCTGAGTATTGGTTTCCTTCTCGGATAACTCCTCGTTAACTAATTGCAGCTGGTGATAAATTTCAGTCAGCTCTTTTTCATGGTTCTTTACGAAAGCCGGGCCGGTCTTACCCAGGCTTTGCCTCAACTGTAGCAGTGTGTGCCCCAGCCTGTAAGTCACATCCTTAAGTACTGGCGGGACCTCCTCTTCCTCGGATGAACCCGCCCTGGCTCGTTTAGCACCTTTGGACTCAGCTATTTTCCAGCCTTTCTTGTCCGAGGTCTTTGATGATCCAGGTGGATTAATCTCCATCTTTTCCTCCATTGGAACTCAACAGATTATATCTATTATCTTTTGCGTAATCTACGCCAAATTCCTAATGTTTAGACACCCCACTCGTGGGGGGGGGGGGGGCAAAATGACCCACTGTCCCAAAATTTGGGTAAAAAGATTTTTTGGGGCAAACGAAAGTAGGTGTCTTGATTCGCCCAGATCCAAAAGGGTTTTGGTCTAGGCCCACCCAGTCAAAAGTTATTTTGAGTTAAAGTTTCCCAAAATACTAGGGGTTATGACTGAAAAAATTCCCGATTTTGGAAAATTCTTTTTTGACGCCAAAAGATGCGCAGACCCACAATTCGCCTAGATCCGGGAGGATTCCCGTCTAGGCCCACCCAGTCAAAAGTTATTTTGAGTTAAAGTTTCCCAAAATACTAGGGGTTATGACTGAAAAAATTCCCGATTTTGGAAAATTCTTATTTGACGCCAAAAGATGCGCAGACCCACAATTCGCCCAGATCCGGGAGGATTCTCCTGTAGGCCCACCCAATCAAAAGTTATGGGGAATCAAAGTTTCCCGTATAAAACGATCTGCAGGACTTAGAAAAATTCTCTTTCTTGTGCCTGACAGTTTTCGGCGAAATTATTCTAAGTTGTTGTTTACTTCATCAAACGTTCTTGCTAAATCCTGTGTATCGACTTAGAATATTCAAGAATATTTTACATACAGCAATACTATATGTATAACCTTAAAAATTAAAATATTTAAATTATCCGTATACCAAAATCTACAAAATTTAACATACCTATTCCATGTTCCCTCAGAAATGTAAATCTGTCCACGTCCAAAATTTATTTCGTAAAAACCAGTCCAAAATTCACTTTTTCAAAACCTATTAGAGTTTGTAGGCTAGAAGACACACAATTCAGAAAAAGCACTGTAAAATTTTATTCCGCTGTCCAAAAATCTTAAAATTTCGTACACTTGTCTACTATCCTTACCACAAAAACCTGTCCTACTTTTCCTTTTCTAATTATCCGAAAAACCCGTATAAAAAACCAATTAAACGCGGAGCTAGTATACTGCAACCACTCTGACTGAGTATCCACACTCGACTCGTACTAAAACCTGGTAAAGACCAAACGAACCCCTCAAGCTACCGCCCTATTTCATTAACAAGCGTTTTGTGTAAAATAATGGAGAGAATGGTAAACCGCAGACTTACATGGTACTTGGAGAAACATGGCTTTCTATCTCCAGAACAGTGTGTTTTTCGACAAGGACGATCTTCTATTGACCATTTAGTGTCACTAGAAACAGCCATACAAAACGCTTTCCTAAATCGGCAGCACCTCGTCACTATCTTCTTCGATATAAAAAAGGCGTATGACACAGCCTGGCGACGTGGTATTCTTAACACTCTCAAAGAATGGGTAATCAAGGGCAATATGCTTGCTTTTATCCGGGGATTCTTAAATCACCGAACGGCTCGTGTTCGTGTGGATGATTCGCTCTCAGATAGTGTCATCTTGGAGAATGGAGTGCCCCAAGGTAGTGTATTAAGTGCCACCTTATTTTCTGTACCCATAAACGATATTACCAAATGTGTGCAGGCTCCTGTCTCATGCTCTCTATTTGCTGACGACTTTGCTATCTACATTGCAAGCCGTTCAGCACCTACAGCAGAGAGACTACTGTAGAACACTATATCTCATCTTGAAGCTTGGTCCAGTATTACTGGTTTCACATTTTCATCCGAAAAAACAAAATGTGTAGTTTTTTCTCGGCTACGAAACCCTTCTATTCCGCAAATTTTTCTGAACGGAGAGACTATTACTATCTCTACTTACGTCTCAAGTTTTTAGGTTTATTTTTTGATAGCCGTCTTACTTGGGTCAAACATTTAAAAGAATTGAAAACAAAATGTTCCAAACTTCTAGATATGATGCGAGTCCTTACTAACACCAACTGGGGAGCCGATAGATCATTTATGATACGTTTTTAGGGTGTTGTCTTCCACGTGAGTTCTGAACTATTTTAAGGCGTCCAATCTGAGGGCAGGTAGTTTATTGACTTCTCTTCGTGTAAAGCCAAAGAATATTTAGATGTTCAACGTTATTACAAATGCCGCCAATTTGTACACACACCTTAACTTGTAATCATCTACTGATAGTGTGGTTCCGGTTTGAAAATGAGAATCATAAACGAGAAGAGTATCAGAAGAAGTCGGCGGGCCCGAATTTTGTTAACTGCAGACGTCTTCGGAAGGACCATACGCATAATGCTTCTTTCATTATCTATTTTCCGCAACACCTCTTCATTTGTCACTTTATCCACCCATCTGATTTTTAACATTCCCCTATAGCAACACATTTCAAAAGCTTCTAATCTTTTCTTCTCAGATACTCCGATCGTTGAAGTTTCACTTCCATATAAAGCGACCCTCCAAACGTATACATTCAAAAATCTTTTCCTGACGTTTAAATTAATTTTTGATGCAAACAAATTATATTTCTAACTGAAGGCTCGTTTCGCCTGTGCTATTCGGCATTTTATATCGCTCCTGCTTCGCCCATCTTTAGTAATTCTACTTCCCAAATAACAAAATTCTTCTACCTCCATAGTCTTTTCTCCTCCTATTTTCACATTCAGTGGTCAATCATTGTTATTTCTACTACATTTAATTACTTCATTTTTTTCTTATTTATTTTCATGCGGTAGTACTTGCGTAGGAGGACTTCATCCAAGCCATTCATTGTTTCTTCTAAATCCTTTTTACTCTTCAGCTAGAATTACTATCATCAGCAAATCGTAGCATCTTTATCTTTTCACCTTGTACTGTTACTCCGAATCTAAATTGTTCTTTAACATCATTAACTGCTAGTTCTATGTAAAGATTAAAAAGTAACGGTGATAGGAAACATCCTTGTCGGACTCCGTTTCTTACTGCGGCTTCTTTCTTATGTTCTTCAGTTATTACTGTTGCTCTTTGGTTCCTGTAAATGTTAGCAATTGTTCTTCTATGTCTGTATTTGAACCCTAATTCTTTTAAGATGCTGAACATTTTATTCCAGTCTACGTTATCAAATGCCAAGTATGTTGGTTTGTTTTTCTTTAATCTTCCTTCTACTATTAATCTGAGGCCTAAAATTGCTTCCCTTGTCCCTATACTTTTCCTGAAACCAAATTGGTCTTCTCCTAACACTTCTTCCACTCTCCTCTCAATTCTTCTGTATAGAATTCTAGTTAAGATTTATGATGCATAACTAATTGTTCTGTATTCTTCACATTTATCTGCTCCTGCTTTCTTTGGTATCATGACTATAACACTTTTTTTGAAGTCTGACGTAACATCCCCTTTTTTGTAAATATTACACACCAGTTTGTGTAATCTATCAATCGCTTTCTCACCTGCACTGCGCAGTAATTCTACAGGTATTCCGACTATTTCAGTAGTCTTTCTGCCATTCAAATGTTTTAATGATCTCTTAAATTCAGATCTCAGCAGGATTGGATTTACACAGGGGCAACATGGACCATAGCCCAGGGCGGCAAATTTTGGGGGGCGGCAAATTTTCGACTTTTTGAAAAACTCGAAAATCGGTTAAACTGTTTGTCATTTTGTTGTGTAGCGACTATGAATCAGTTCATATTCCAAACAATAGCATTATAGATATTCGTTTGAGATTTTACTATTTTATGACTTTATTGCCGTCGCCGAGTTTTCATGTATTCATTATTTTCTTTATCTTTCGGAGAATAGAAATTTCGGATACCTTCAAATTTTGTATGTATATGGTCACTCATTTTTGTGCCTTTTGTTTATTACTCTCTATTGTTCAGGGTTTGAGAGCTATTACCTGATATTCACAGCCAGGATTGGACCTTGCCCTCTCTTCAAATATGCACCCTCAATTAATTTACCATGGTTAAGTGTGAAAATTGTTTTTCCAAACTCTTGCATTCGAGTACATTGCTTAGCTTGGGAAACAAGTCCTCCTCTATACGAGTAACGTGCTACCGTTTGAGTTGAGAATTGAAACTTCGACAACTTCGTAACCGATAATTGTTATTTGTGAGTGTTAAGTGAACCGTTTTTTTATGTGTGTCGCATTTAAATATATTTCATCCTGCCATTAAAAAAGTTTCATCAAATTTAAGAATATCAATGATTGAAAAGGTAAAAAGTGAAAACGTGTTAGTGCATACCAGTTAGTTACATTTATATTTTTCTAATTCTTAATTTTGACTACAGATAGAACACTATGAATGATTATCGAAAAAAGTGTAGTGGAGCTGCTAACAGAAAAAGGGCGGCGGAAAAATTACAAGCAGAACAACAGGTGTTATCGAAAACACCAACACTTCAAACAATCTTCAGTAAAAGTAAGAAACATTCGATTCTATCTGTTTTTATTAATTTCATTACTGGGTATCCCGGATGTAATAACACTGGACAAAATAGTACCGGACAAAAATACATTGATCAAAACAAAATTTGGACAAATTAGGATACGGACAAAATAACTCTGAGGAAAATAACATTATTTTTAATTTTTCAAAATCCTATATAAAAAAATCCACCGCTTGCTGTCGTCATAATCTTTAAGAACTCAAAATTCGTGATTGGAGAACTTTAATTAGCGTATCGTAAAGGTAAAGCTCGGAATCTTTTATACCTGAACTTAATTAGGAATGGTCAAACTTGAAAAGATATATTAGTTTTAATAACTTTTCAACATATGAATCGGTCGGCGGACCAAAAAACTTTTGTAATTTTTAGTTTTTCTAATTTCTTAAATTTAGTAATGAATTTTATTTTTGAGTGTACAAAACAGACGCACAGAGAGCGTAGCGCGCGTTTGACGCTAGTAATAAAAAAACACAGTAATTCGAGTTAAATTTGTTTGTAGTTAAAATTTGCCAATGTTTTTAAATAATAAAAAAAGGATAGTACTTTATTTGGGTTAAATGTTTTTAGTGCTTGAAATTTGTTAATTTAAAAAAAATAAATAAATTCTGATAAGTACGTTAAAGTTAAGAACAAGACCATTGAAAGTGTTATTTTATCTAGGGTTATTTTGACCGAGTATTATTTTGTCTTTGTATTATTTGTCCATATAACTTTTAAATTTTCTTAATTTGCTAGGAACATATGATCAACACCCACCAGTATCTGCCGGACCATCAAGTACTTCAAACGAACAAAGTGATGAGTTTCCGGCAGAGATTTCCGACCATCAAACTGGTAAATGTTTGATATAATATTTTTTAACTTACCACCTGCCAGCAATATCACAACACTGGTGCATATTGCTGTTGCCAGCAATATCACTGTTGCATATCACAACCTGTATCAATGTTCTGTCAAATGATAATAATTCAGATTCAAGAAGAATTAAAGTTTATTGATACTGAAATTGAAGTTTCTGAAATATAGTATTGAACTGTGAAAAATTGTGTTGATGAATTTTCCAAGAAAAAAAATTCGTTTCAAAAAGAAACTTGAAAGTCGTTAAAAAATGAATTTAAATATTAGTTTCTTATAGTAATTTGTGCTTTAGATAAATAATAAACCGAGATGAACAGACATCTATTTTCTGTCGTTTTTTATAATAATGATTAATCATTTGGTTAAAATGTGTTGTTACCAAATGATTAATCATTTGGTAACAACACATTTTCTAGAATGATATTTTTTAATTTGTGTATAGCAATTTGATTATTCCGCGTTTATACAACAAAAGTAAAGTACAGTGTTAATGTGCTCATTTATAAATTTGGTACAACAAACGATTCATGTTTTCAGTGAAAAATAAATTAAAATTACATATTAACTTGATCTTGTTTATGAAAAATTATTATTTTTGTGGATAGTTTTTTCGTACACTAACTCAGGTGTTCGTTTTTTTCTATTTTTCAGGGACAAATGCTTCACCTGAAACAATCAATTATCTACTACATGTGAATTTTCAGAAGAGGTCATTTGCAACAACAATGAAATCGTTGATAAATCCAGCAAAATGGATCATTAATGATTTTTTACTCGTGATCATATATCGATTAATGGTTACGATCAAAACATAAATGAGGATTTCACTAAATCCAAAAGAGTGTACAACGATGGTAGAGTGAGACAATGCTCGCAGGCTTTATGTCATAGAAGTCTTGAATGGAAAAAAAACACCTCGATCGTGGCTTGTTTACTTAGAAAGCAAAGGATCTGCTTTTTGTGTAGCATGTTTTCTTATCAATCCACAAAATGATTGTTCTCTTTAGTGTAAAAGAAGCAAGTCAACGTATAAAAGAACATGAAAATTCTCAGAGCCATAATAAATGCATTTCGAATTTAAAACAACGAGCAGATTGTCGGACACGAATTGACAGAGATTTGACTAAGTAATATGATGATCAGATTGCATACTGGAGAAACGTACTACGACGAGTAGTAGCTGCTATCAAAGCATTAGCTGTGCGAGAACTTCCATTCAGAGGCAGTGAAGAGAAGTTCGGTTCTAAAAATAATGGAAATTTCCTGATGCTTCTCGAATTTTTAGCTGAATTCGATCCATTTTTGGCTAATCATATCAACACGTTTGGCAACAAAGGAAGTGGCAGTACTAGTTATACGACCAAAACTATCTACGAAGAATTTATAGGACTCATTGCTAACAAAGTGATATCTACAGTAATCTCTGAAGCCAAACTGGGAAAATACTTTTCTCTCATAGTTGATTCAACTCCAGACATCTCGTACGTGGATCAATTATCATTTAATTTGCGGTACGTGAAACCCGACGGCGTTCCTGTGGAGAGATTTTTGCAATTCATCGAAAATCCTGGACACAAAGCTGAAGCGTTGGCTGCTGCAGTTTTTACAACGTTGGATACTTTGGAATTGAATATAGCTGACTGTCGAGGGCAATCATACGACAATGCTTATAATATGTCAGGACAATATTCTGGTCTTCAAGCTCGAATTAAGAAAGAAAATGCGTTAGCAGATTACGTGCCGTGTGCTGCTCATTCGTTGAACTTGGTTGGTGGCTGTGCAGTAGAAAAATGTTCTGAAGCCGCTTCGTTTTTCTCACTTGTGTAATCTGTGTACAATTTTTTTTACATCGTCAACGCATCGATGGGAAATTTTCCTAACATTCGAGGCAACATAACAACGTTGAAATCATTGTCCACGACAAGGTGGTTGGCTCGTGCGGATGCTGTCACTGCTTTACAAGATAACTTTTCAGAAATCATCGAAATACTAGTGAGTATGGACGAGGATGAAACTGAAAACGCAATCACTAGACAGGAAGCAAAAGGAATCCGCAGCCAAATGGAACATCTCGAAACAGCATTCTTGCAAATTTTGTGACTTTTCCTACTCTATAGGTTTAATAGTGTCAGTCAAAAATTGCAAGACGTAAACATCAGTCTGGTTGAGGTTATTGATTTATACAAAGGGCTTATAAAAATTGTTGCAATAAATTTGATCACTATGAAGAACTAGCCTTAGAAATGTCTACCAAACTTTGTTGAGAAGAAGGAGAAGAATAACTCTACGTCCTGACGAAACGAGTGATAGAGAAGTGGAATTGACTGCCAGGCATCATTTTAGAATTAATATTTTCAATGTCATCTTGGATAATTTATACAACGAATTGTGAAAAGGATGTCAGCTTACGAAGTCATTAACAGCAAATTCGCCATTATTACGAATTTCAAACATTTTAGCGAAGTCTGAAATTCGCAAGTCGCCCGAGATATTGAGAGAATGTTATTCGTCAGATCTTGAGCCATCTCTAGGTGATGAGTTTATACATTTTCACGCACATTGCGATTCTCGAAATTTGCAAAACAAATCCCCTCTTGAGTTACTCAAATGTCTTCGGGAAAATGACATGTACACCGTATTTCCGAATGTGGAAATTGCATACCGCATGTTTATTTGTACTGCAGTGATGAAAGTTGTTTTTCTTGCTTAAAAGTAATTAAGACATACCTCCGCTCCACAATGACTGAATATCGCTTAAATAGCTTAGCTATAATGAATATCGAAGCTGATGTTCTTTTAAAACTAGACTGAGCAGATTATAACAGATTTTGCTACAAAAAATTAAGACGAAAGTGTTTCTAAGCAAGTTACTATACATGTGGAAAATGATTATATTTCAGATTCATTTTGTAAATATATTATTATATATTAAATAAAACATTTCAATAAAGGTGTTAATGCTTATATTTCATTTATACCAATTATCAAAAAATTGTACATGGTTTTAAAAAAAATTTGGAAAAGGGCGGCATTTTTGCTACTGCCCAGGCCGGCACTTGTGATAAATCCAGCCCTGGTTGTTTTGCAAATCAATATCTGGTCATGCAACAGGGCAATATCTTTTCAATGTTTTTTTATGAAGCTGCCAAAAATTATAATACAGATTGGACAGTGAAAGGCTAAAAACAGTGAAAATGCAAAGGAAAGAACAGTGGATTTCTGAAGAAAAAAATCATATACCATGGGCGTAATAAATGCACTGCTTTCTTCACAGACATGCTCTTGCCATAAAATCTTAAATTCTTTGTAAAGCTGAAAAATGGTTAATATAATTAAAAGTCGACCAATACAAACTAGGCTGTTTGTTAAACTACGTGATGAAATGGGTGAAAAGAAAAAATCTCTTCTTTTCCAAACAAGTCAGACGGTTATTTCAGAGGACGGTGTTAATCTGGTTATTGGAATTGTGAGATGAATTAATAATATTTTTCCAGTTTAAACAAACTCCATTTTCAATGTTTTTACAGAATAATTAGTATATGTTGGTGTTTGGCTGATGTATTTTTGCATTTAAACGACTGAATGTGAATTTTTAAGGACATGATAAATACATTTTATTAAAGATAGACAAAGTTCATGCTTTCAATAAGAAGCTTAGCTTGATATCTTGGATTATTAGCTTTCAAAGCAAAAGTTCTTATTTGTTTTCACTCACTTCGGATTACATGGAAAAAAATTTGGATGAAGAAAAGACTATTCACCACAGTTTGGAGAGCAAGAAAATGCATTTGCATGAGCTAAAAATTCAGTTGGTGGAGTATTTCCCAGATGATAAAAATGATTTCTCAAAGAGATGGGTGTACTGAATCCATTCAGTCAAAATGTTGTTGCAGCTGCAACAAGTTACGAGTTGAGATTCATGACTGAAGTGTATCTGTCGATAAAACATTACAACTACAATTCACATCTGAAGATTTAGATATGTTTTGGCTCGATTGTTGAAGTGAAAACGGAAATTTAGTCACAGAAGCATTAAATATATTAATCCCTTTCCCCATGTATTGCATCTGTGAAAAAGGTTTTTCATCTATGGTTGCATTAAAAGCTAAATACAGGAATCATTTTTAATCACTTGCTATTGTGTATTTCTAACATTCATCTAAGTATGGAGAATCTAAATGAAAAACAAATGCAACCATCTCATTAATTTATTTTCTTTACATATGTACTTATAAATGTAAGTAAAATGTTTATAATAAATGTTTTTTTTTCTCATAAAATGGTTTCATTATTGTTTATGTGTAAATTTGTAGGCTAATTTCACAAATTCCCTTTCATATCATATCACTAAAACTCCAAGGTTGAGAAATGCTGTTCTAATAAATACATTTTTATGATTTCCAACCAGGCTACATGTACAAATACTATTAGTCTTTACCCCTAATATTATTAACTGCTTTTACAGTACTGGTCATGTCATTTAGCCTTTCAATTCATATGATGGCAGTTTCAATGCATTTTTAGTTTTCTCTTTTTTCCGTTACGGTTTTTTGGATTTTTTCCTGTCAGGTTACTGAAAGATAAACAAACTTTTTTGTAATCAAAGCAAGTGGAATTCAGATATTCTGCTAAATCAGAAAGGCATTATTTCTGATGGAAAAATTTTTTAAAATACCTATTTTAAGAAATATCTCCAATTACAAAAGATTCTTTGTAAGATTATTAATCTTGTTAAAAATATGTAACGATTTAATAATGTACAAAAAAAAAAATTAGTAAAACCACTTGGAATATTGTAAATGGCAATGTAAGTAATAATAAATCAAAACCTATCCTCAATTAATGATATATCTCCAATCCTATAGAAGTAATTGACCATTTTAAATCTTAATAATGTGGCCAAAAGCATTGCAGTACAATCTTCTGCTAATCAATAATAGCCAATTAATGTAGGTAATGTCTATGAACAGTTCTGGTTCTCTGTAATTGAGAAAGATATCATAAGGGTAAAAAGATCTAAAAGAAATATATTCTCAATAAGATGGGTTGATATACTTAGTTATGATGTAAAAGAAATGGACATTTAATAAAGAAACCTCTCTTGCATTTGATTAATAATCATTGAAAACAGGAAATTTGAAACTACCCATGCCAGTATAAAACCATTAATTAAAATGGGGAATGAGCCAAGATATGATTAGTTACAAACCTTACGGCTCTTTTTTAGTTTTTCTAAATAAGTTAATAATTAGTTAAAACAGTTAACTATTAACAATTTTTAGAAATTAATATTTCATGTAACAGCATGGGTTTTAAAGAGTTAGGATAGTTTATGATGCAGTGTACTCGTTATTTTTTGAGATCTTGACAGCCTTAGACAGGTAGCAGAAGGCTGTTGCTGTTTTCTGCAACTTATCTAAAGAAAAAAATTCTATCCCTTAAGTAAAACAGTATTTGTGATCTGTTGGAATGCTGGTTTAGTTAACTCTTCTTGTAGGCATTAGTCTGTTTCTTTAAATATATTGAAGAGAACTGTTTGATTTGTACCTGAAATTTGTATATAAAATTCAATTTGTTCATAAACTTATTGATACCAATAACAAAGCATGATTAGAATTCTGTACTCGGTTTAATAAAGTTCTGAATATAGATCAAGGTTTTTAAACAGATTTCTCTTACGAAGCAGATTTTTATTTTAGAGGTAAACGATAAACAAATTTTTCATGGAATGAAAAAATTCATTGCAAGTATACAAGCAGCAAAAGTTACTGTATGATGTGGTATGGATACATTTGAAATTATTGTACCATACTTTCTTGAAGATGATTATATAATCACCATTAATTAATTCTGAAAGATAACAAGAAATGCTTAAGGTGATAAGAGATATATAATGAAATTCTCAATTAAATTTGGTTCAACAGGATGGTACTGCACATAGCAGATATTGCTTGAGAGACATGTTTTCTGGATACCTCATTTACTATTTTGGAGACAAATTGGCCACCTAAGACCCCTGATCTAACTGCTGCAGACTACTACTTCATTTGGGATATCTGAAATCAAGAGTGTGTAAATAAATCACATGTGATGTGTTTGAAAAACAACATAATTGAAGAAATTAGACATACAAATTTATGCCTAGTTTATCTGCTCACATGTAAATTCTCACGTTTACCTGATTTTGGGAACAAACATATTTACGTCTGATCTAACTATTCCTAATGTTATCAGGGTTTACAATTACGTTAGTGAAATTACAAGCAAACACATCAGTGTAATTGTATTGTTTCAATGGATGCTGATTTCATTTAAATTGAAATATTTGTTAATATTATTACAATTTTATTTGATGTGTTTGTTATGAGCTTTGCTCTCTACAGCTCTATCACATAATTTTTAACCGACTTCCAATGAGGAGAGACTACAAATTCATCATTCTTTCTAAATGTTTAACTTTTTCTTTACATTTTCTTATTCTCTACACATTTTTAAAATGGACTGATTTTGATGATCCTTTTCATTTTTTAGAGGAAGTGTTTTTTCCTTTGATGGTACTGTTTTTCCGCTCACGTATCAGAGTATAATTTTATTTTTACTTTTTCTTATTTTTTAAGATGTAGTTTTCTTAGCTTTTATGTTTGCACAATTTTTTTTATGATAGCATGTTTTGCATATTTTATTGTACAAATTTTATAAAAAATAAAAAAGTGAACTGAAAAATGGGCTTAAAATTAAAAAAATTACATTCTTTAAATTTTGAATGTTTGAAATGACGAAAATTAAGGGTTTAGTTTTATGCAGAGTGGGTATAAAAATCAAATGTGATGAATGCCACAGCAATTTTTTTTTTTTAAAAAGATAAGTAATGAATGTAACAGAATTCTATTATAGGTTAATGTAATAATAACAATACATTATTGACATTAGATTTTATTTCTTATGCTAAGTAACTTAATTAATTTATTTAATATTTATAAAACTAAAAGACACAATTTATTTTTCTTGTTTTTTTTTTTCATGTTACAAACTGTTAAAATAAAAAAAAAAACATAGTTTATATAATATAAATTATGTATATATTAATATAAACAAAATAAAGTATGCAAACCATATAATACATATAAATAAATAAAAAAAATTATTTTTATAAAAATAAACTCTTTTTATTCAACAAATATTACTGTAGAATTATAAATATGTTAAAAAACAACCTTTTTTTAATGTTCCTTTAAAACTATACAATAATCTAGCAATCCATTTCTTACTATAGTATTTAAATGAAAACTGAAAAATTAGTCACCTCAAATACTGTAATTTACTCAACATATTTTTTCGGAATGAAAAAAAAATAATACAATTATTTCTATATTTTCAACTTTTTTTTTTGTATTTTTGATAAAATGGAATGTAAATAATTAAAAAATGGTCACTACTTTAAGCTTTCAGTCAAATAATTATAAAAATTTATTATGCAGCATACAATAAGGATTAGTTTAAAAGGTTTATATCATTTAATTTATTATTAAAGCTTTGTACAGTTCCATAAGTCATTAAAATATAACTAAATGATTATTATTGTAATAATACACACAGAAAAAAATTAAATTCTTCAGTATCAAACCGTAAATTACATTTCAAGATAACCCATAAAAATCTTAAAGTACACATAAATAAAAGCTAGTTAAATGATATAAATTTTAATCTAATCACTAGCAACTATGAAAGTATAAGATAATAATATTACAATTAACATTTAGCAGCATAATAAAACAAAACAAGGTGTTATGAATAAAATTATTTATGAAAGTTTTATCAGGAAGAAAAATATCAAAGCAGGTTCTAGAATGGCAATGACAGCTGTGATCATTAGCCACAAATAAATGTCATAGTGTGTAGTAAAACTGCACCCGATGCTATTAAACTTCTGTAACACACACGAACAATTAAGGGTAGGCCCAGTTATATATGGCTTTGGCTGTCAACATTTTACCTTATTTCACAGAACCATCAGATCATAAGAGATACAGTTTACCGTTTTACCCTGGACCTAAAGAGGAAATTGTTATGAAAATGCAAACCTTTTATAATATAATTTAATGTTAATGATTATCATGAAATTTTTTAATTTTCAATGGAATGTTTTAAATAAAGAATACAATTTAAATTAAAACACAATTAACAGTCTGACTATCATGAGATGTCAAATACATATCTCAGAAGTTAATAACATGTTTTCTGAGAGACCAGAAATCTCTTTATCATTACAACTTACTTTTACATAACTAAAGAAAATTCTATTTTGAGTTAATCGGTTAGAAAATACTTCCCCTTTGAAAATAAGAGTAGGATTAATTTGAGTAAGTGATAATAAAAAAGTCTGTGAAATAAATATCCATGAAAGCAACTAAATTTTATTTTATGTGCATAGGCATAGGACCTTCTGAAAAGAAGAAAGTTGGAATATCAAAATAATATAAGTATTAGATGCATTACAGCAGTATTTCTCAGGTAACATCATCATATACATTCATAAAATATGCAATTTTTGTATGTCAGATAGCGACACAAATTCAGGTCTCATTCTCCATAATTTTCCACTGGTATGCAAGAGAAATTTGTCACAATTTAAAAAAAATTTTGATCACAATCAATTTTAATGATTGAATATAATAATGCAAGATGAGATAATCACATTTGGAGCCTAAGAAGTCCATAAGCCATTTATGAACAGCAGTCAACTCGTTAAGATAGTAAATCAAACAGATCTTTCATTATTTTTTCTTAAATAGTTACAACTCATAAAAAATTGATGTTATATAAAAAGGAAGGAATAAAATTATTCTTATTAATAATGAATTATTCTTGAAACATTTCAAAGTTAAAATTAGACAAAAAAGATTACTGAGAAATAACCAAGTATGAAAATAAAACTATGAACTCTGAACTACTGTGACTTACCAAAATTTTTTATCATAAGATAATAAATACGATTACAAAATTTATATACATAATGATGAAAGCAGATAAATCTTTTGTAGCAGTGGACAATTTGTATTCATGAAGCAAAATTTTATAGACACAAGTAGGTAAAAGTAATAGCACAAAAAGGCTGAAAAGATAATGGTAGATGATTATTTAAATTGAATTTTTGAAATAAAAATACTTCTTTTTGGATATCAAGCCTATACATGTTACAAATTCTGAATATATTTTTTTATAAACATGCTACAAGAGTGTAAAGTAAAAAGCTGATATATAAAAAATAACAAAGAATATAAAAATATTCTTTGTTGTTTTTTATTCATTTATGTTGTTTTTATTCAAATAGTATTTATTTGTTTAAGTAATACCAAAATTGAAAATTGTAACTGAAATATTGTAGGCTAAAAGTAGAAGAATCATGAGAAATTTGTAACTGCATCTTTTAAGAAAAATCTACAGCTCCTTCAGCCTCTGAAATTATTTACTGATCAATATTAATAAATTTTTCAGTTTAAAAATGAGGAGTCTATTTTTTTGAAAACCACAAATAAAAAAAGTTTCCAAATTACATTGTAACAGACCAACACACTATATCCTATCACACAATCACACTATATCCTTCCTTAGAACTGTTGTAGAATACAATACAGGACAAGAGATAAATGAAAATTTACAACTCCTCCAATCCACATAAATAATAAAAAAAGGAATTTAAGAAAAAAAGAAGTATACTATGTATTTAAGTATTATGAACCTCTGACTCATAATGAATCAGATATTTTGGATCTTAAAATGTTTTCTGATGAAGTAATTTCCTTTATTCTTGATATATAAACATTTAGAAATACTGACTTTGTCCAGGAAAAAGGCTGAACTGAAGTTTGATATGACAGATGACAGGTTTGATCTTAATGTTTTTAATATACCTCCAGAGTAAAATATTCTTTTGAATCTATATTCTTCAAAGAGAAATAAAACCAGAAGATTACTTTTATCAAAATATGTATCCTCACTCATATAAGTATTTGCACGGTTTTACATTTTTTCTGTTGCTATTTAGGAATCACTGCATTAACAGCTGAAACTGCCAAGGGACTAGAACGTAAAATTTTAAGAGTATGCTAAAAACAAAAATTGAAGTAGATTAAATTGTAGGATTGGGATATCAGTATACAAAATGTTACAAATCTATAGCAATAAAAGTTTACTTACAATTTATTATATTATGTACACCATAATTAATAAAAATGTACATTAAAATAAAATCAATGTTCACAATATTTACAATCTAACATAATGTTATAACACGTAAAAGCATTTTTCAAAATAATTGTTTTATTTGTCTGATCACTTAAATTTTAAAAACTATTATTTTATTACAATTTGATAATTGATATACTATTAAAAATATACAATAACCATTTTATTAGTTTTAATAAAAGTAAATTAAGGAAAGAATAAAGTTATTCTTAATAAAATTAAAAAAAAAATTAAACATTTTATTAATTTAATTTTCCAAAGTTGTAAGAAGAAAAAACAGACGTTTAAAAATCCACAATATAATATTAAATACATATAATATATTTAACAATAAACTTTAAAATTTATGTATTTATTTACTGTATATAATTCTCTGATTAATAGTTTATGAAAAAAAAAATTAATTTAGCATGTATATATTTAATTTAATCAACCCCTTTTTTCTAGAAAAAAGTCTATGAGACATGTTTTTTCTATTACGTTTCATATTCATTAATGATGTATGTACGAGTACAACATAGCGATGTATAATAAAAACAAAAACAAAACAAACAGAAAATTCATCTAAATAAAAATGTTTTAAAGTAGTCTGTTTATTCTGAATTACATTAAATAATTCTTAACTACATTTTATAAATCTTATTAATATTGCATTTCTTAAATATAAATTTTAATAAATGCTATAAAAAAATTTAGTAAATTCTAAAAATATGGAAGAAAGTTTTGAATATATTTACACTTTTTAATGATTTGTAAAATAATAAAAAAAATAGTCATACTTTGCTTATTTTGTGACCGTTATTTAGGAAAGGACGTTCTTTCTTTAATTTAAGAATAACTTAACATTAAATAAGAAAACTATACTACATTACTGTACTGAATTTTAACTATTTTTTGTATAAAAAAAAGCAACTGAACAACTTTTTGGAAATTATTTTTATTATGCAACCTATTTGAAAATTCTGAATTCATTGCATCACTGTTTCATTATATATATATTATAGAAATAATCAGTAAATAAGTAGAGCATCAGATACCTAAACATAAATATATAAAACTGGATAATAAAAAAATTTGTTATTATTATCCGCATTACATAAATTAAATTAACACTTGAGGGCAATGTGGCATGACAAATCAGTTACTCCAGAAAATAGCTTAGCCATAGTCATTCCAAAAAATAACAGTTGGACACTGATATGGCTATGTCACTCACTGTGAAGAATGAAGCAGTACAAAAACTCTATAAAGAGTACATAAAACATAGTACTTACAAGTAGTACACTTACTGCGTGTTAGCATGTCAAGGCTATTCAAATGAAGCGTAATGATCAACAAGTAACTGGTTATATGATGAATATCATTAATCCCAGAGAAAGCAATGCCGATCTGTGCCTCTTGCTATTTAGCACAGCAAGTGCTTTTATAAGAATCACATCCACAATGATGGTACAGTTAGTGTAAAGCAACAAATTAATGTACTTCTTCTTGCGGGTACTTTCAGTAGGAGTACATTGATTTTACATCTGTTTTTTGTCTATCCTGAACATGATTGAAATGGTCTTTTCAATTTAAATAACTCCTGATGCTCTGAAGTGTCAAAACAGTACGTGTAATTTAACTGTTATTTCCAGAATACACTTGTCTCCAAAGGAGCTCCAATAATAGGAATGATTCAGAATTGTTAGAAAGTGAAAAATGCAGTGTTTAAATAAATGGTAAAATTTAATTTTTTAAAACTGGTTTTTAAATGAAAATGTATATTTTTACATAATTCCAAAAAGGTATTACCTTAAAAATTAATATTAAAAATATATTAATCCATTTTAAATTTCTACTTATTTATTTTTATTAAGCAGAATGAAAATGGAGAAGTCTTCAAATAATTTATACAAAAAAATATCACTTATCTACATGGAACATGAAATAACTAAAATTAAAATAACAGAAGACAAAATTAAAAAAAAATCAACCTTCTATAACTTCAAGAATTATTGTATAATACTGCTGCACTCTGTTGACAGAATTAAGTTTAATTTTCTACAAGCTAAAGGTTATCGGTGAAATTGTTTTATAACAATACTCTAATATTAATTATTATTGATCCGATTATTTAGACTAGTCTGATTATCACAATCGAAAGATAGTAATTATGTAAGTAATTAATTAACACTAATAACTTTACGGAATGAATTATAATTTCTTGAATATGAAAAAAATTAAAATGATAAAAGCTGTTAGTGATAATGCTTGATCAATATAAAGAGCTTATCACCTGAGATTAAGATTGTTTCTATTGTCTGTATTTCTTTTGTTGCTGTTAATTCCTGCTTATTAGTGGAAGACAATGAAAATTATGGAATACATGGTTTGTCTGGAAACTATCAATTGTTTTTAATGAAATTTTTTATTTTAAAAATAGAAATAACAAAAACAGCTGTTTCATACTGTTTAAAGTGACTTGAGTTTCGTCAGTACTCTTCCATTTTTTCTAAAAAGAATATTGTTTAACTTTCAATTTTACTATTCAACTCATCACTATAAGTGGAAACAATGATGATAGTACTATCTTACACTATATATTATGTATGAGAAATTAATTGTTTCAAGATAATTATTAATCAATATTTATGCTAAAAAAAAGTAAGGTTTGTATATTAAAACAGAAAAAAAAATATTTTTTTGACTGGAATAAAGCTGTTTATTGCAGATTTGTTTCTTTATCAGAATTTCAGAGATGACACGAGATATAATGGTTGAAGACAATATGGTAGAGTAACGTATGTGAATGATAATTTAAATTAAATGACTTACAATCAAGGGCTTTTAATCACAGATGTGATGTTTTACACTTTCAACATACAGATTAATGTTTTGTCTCGCTAGATGTGAATTGGTATCTGATAATGAATAAAACTTTTGAAAAATTATTTTTAAATTTGTATTAAGCATATTTAATTCTTAAGATTCCACTTTTTATAGTTTAAATACTTATTCACAAATTAAAAATCAAAACTAGCTTGTACAAAGAAACCAGGTACATAATCTACCAGGGATTTTGAGTATACTACACCTAGAACACTAGTTGGTAGATAATTTTTAGGTTTTTTATTATTTTCATGCATTTTTTTAAAAATATTGCTAGTAAATAAGTCTCAGATGATTTGACGTTATGAATACAATATAGTATAGAAAAGAGGAGTTTAATATTCTCCAAGAAAGCTACAAAAAAAAAAACTTATTTTAAGAAAGCTTTTTTTAATATATTTAAAATGCCATTTTTAAGCCTTCCAGAGAAAAAGATGAATTTTCATATAAATTAAAAGATCGATATTGATAAGATGTGGGTGATCCGTATCAACCAAGTGAGAGTAAAAAAGGTTTGTTGTTAAAACAATTAACATATAACATATACTATGACTGTAATTATAATGGTTTGACAGATGCAAAATGGCCCCTAAATACAAAATATGCTACTCTAAGGACTTTTAATTACAAAACAAAAAGTAAGAAAATTTAATTAATATGGTTTATTAATAGTAAACTTGTATAAAGGAATCCCTTGATTAATGCAAATAATAAATTCTCACTATATATCGCACACATCAAAACTGCAATAATAATAAAAAACAACCAATGGTAACACACATTTTAAACAATATATTTACAATTTTAAACATGTATTTTTTTCTTTCTGAAAACACATCTACATTGCTTTATATGTAATATTGACAATGATTTTCACTTTAAATCATTGAGAAATAAGTATTTAAGAATTAAACTTAATTTTTCACAAAATAAAATAAAATAATATTTTTAAAAATGATAAAAAAATAAATTTATTCTTTAACAAATAACTTATCTAGATTCAACTGAACAGCGATAGGTTTTTTCTCTCCTCCATGATTTTATAATAACTTTATAATAAATTTACTTATTTAGCCCTTGTCAAACATTCATGTTTCTCTCTTAATTTGGATCGATCTCAAGCTTCTCCAATCGTTTTGAACAATTTCTCAAGTTTTTTGTCTGAGATTTCTTTGGATCCGGTTTCCTTTTCTTCTGCTCCCTCATATACCTACTGATGCTCAATTTCAAGATCATTGTTGATTAATTCTTTTGAATGCGATTCCAATAATTCTTTAACATTTTGCTATCTACTTCTTCAAAGCTGACCTCTTTTCCTAATATATCGATTTCATAAATTAAGTCACTGATAAATCACTTATTAATTTCAAGTTTAATTTATTATTTTGGTGCTAAATTTATTAATAAATAAAATTACAAATGAATTAAAAATATAAAAATTAGATAAGAAAAGCCACAATATTAACAAAATTAAAAAATAAATAAATTTAACTGCAGTACTATGCAGTGCAACATAGTGCAGACTATAATCCCAGAGATTAAGTCACTAACGCTTTAGAGGGTTTCCAAAAAAAATTCTCACTTGTTGAAGTGCACTTATCAAATTTAGTACTGCATATAAAGGATAGTTTCAAAATTTTTGGCACTAATCAAGGGGATTCCTGTATTTCAAAATAGTAGGACTTCAGGTATTTGAAAGAAAAAAATTTAATGATTCATATCTATACATCAAATGCTTTCACAATTAATTTATTAATAGTGTGATCTATTTTAATTCATATGACAAAGTAATTTATCCTGATGAGAGAGACAGAGAGAAAGAGAGAGAGAGAGAGAGAGAGAGAGAGAGAGAGAGAGAGAGAGAGAGAGAGAGAGAGAGAGAGAGAGAGTGTGTGTGTGTATAAAACCATGAAACTAGGTCAACAGATTTAGTTAATTTTAAAATAATTATATGTTTAATATTCAAAATGTTTATTCTCAAATAATAGTTGAATATATCATTCATGGTTTAATTGAATTTTATAAAAACATTTTGGAAACTAATTTAAAAAAATTGACAAGAATTTATTTGATCTAGCCAATTAGAAGAGGAATTTACATCTTTTAAGAGATGAAAAGGATATTAAGTAAAGTGAAGATAATTTTAAAAAAATATTTCCAATTGGCAAAACTAATTTTATCTTCCTATTTCTTAAAAATTCATATACTTTCCCCTGAACCCCTGAAACTTTCCAGACAAACTAGAATAAAATATATATATGTACATACAAAATCAAAATGAAAAAAATACTTAAGAGTATAATTATATAAAAGAAAACAAATCGAAATGCATAGTGATAAATGGTTAAAAATTACACAAATTAATACATCAAGGTATACAACAAAATGCAAGAGGGAAATGACAATTTATAAAGACAAAGAAAACAAATTTCATATATTAAATTTTCATCCTTAACCAAAATTTAAATTGAGAAACTGATATTTAAAAAAATGATCAAAACTGCTATATATCATAAACTGCTATTTTTTTAAAGTAAATACTTAATATATGAATCTGGAAAAAAGTCTATATTATATACAGGCGAGAGTGAATATTCAATTTAAATATAACATAAATATAAATTTACATAAAACAAACAGAATTTAATCAGGATAATGAGGAAAAAGAAGAGAATTATAAAATGAACTTTGCATCTGTACATTTATTTTGTTGTCAATTTTGTTTGTTTGATCACTGAACAAAATACATGAATTGTAAGTAAAGGTTAAATAAATAACTGTAACACTACATTCTTGATTATTCATCACTATGATTGTGTACTGTGACTAAGATTAAAAGTAATTAACATTTCTTTTTTTAGTTTTAATGATATCAACTGCAATGATCATTAACGAAGAATAAAGAGTTGTTAAAAACTATTAAAGGATCATACAATTGATTATCTAAAGAAAATTATACCCAGATAAACTTCAGATTGTATGGACCTAGTTCATTAAAAATACCTATGGTTGTATTTTCCTTGCCAAACAATCTTCTTATCAAAATACTGCACTAAGAGATGTTTCAGAAGTTATAAATCAATTTTTTTAAATTAAAATTGTTTAATTATCAAGAATTTTCAGTTCTATAAAATAAGAATAATTATAAGAAATAAAAGGAACATTTTAATCTGTTAAATATGACTTTACCACAAATGAATGTAACAATATATATTAGGTATTTTAATTATTTTCATATAAAACAGAATCAATAATTACAAAATTATACCGGTGTTGTATTCCAGAAAAATCATGAAACCAGTGACAGCCCACAGACCCATCATAAAATAAAACTACAAACTGTACTGAAATCCCTGTTAAGATAAAAAAATACAAGGATTATTTCTTATGGTTCATTATAGACACAGTTATTTGCAGTAAAAATATGAAAACTTATGGAAAATAAGTTTTAGGAAAAAAAAACTGTTTTTATATCGGTGTAGGAAATTTTTCAAAATCATCAACAAAATTATTTTTCTTTCCATAAGTATAAAAATTAAAAAAAATATATAATCAAAGAAGCTAGTAGAAAAATTAAAACTATAAGATAAAATGACAAAGAAAAAGTTATTTTTTAATATTGTTATTATTAAAGTTCAAGGACATTTTAGTTTTTTAAATGAGCTTTAATCGGAATAGCTATACAAAACGGATTAATAGACAAATGAAAATGCTATGAAGTAATGAAAAATGGTACTCATAGTTAGTTCTATCAGCTAATAATTGAAAAAAAAATTTAACTAAACAAAAATATACAAAATTTCTTTTGCAAGTGTAAATGAGTAGAGTTTTCTTTAATTTCACCTAACCTATTCACCATTATCTACAGGTTGATGTATGATGAAAGAAATTTCTGAGATTATGGAAATGCAAATGCAACTCAAATGTTACTACTGTGCAATGCAGTAGTTAAACCAATCCCTCCTATTTTATATAAAATATTTCACAAAAAATTCTTTTTTTATTTTAATACAACAAAACAGCACTTTACTGCAAAAGAGTAATAGAACATAAAGTTCTAAACACAGTAAAGAAAGTGAATAATGAAATCAATTTTCTTAAGTCATACTGACTTGTTTTTCAGACTGTGATGAAAAACAAAGATTGCAAACCCTAAATGAAAAATTTAAGTGGAAAAGGCATTTTTAATTAATCTGAAAATATTTCTGTTTAACAATCTGACTACTTGACACAATTTATCACAAACTTTAGTTAATATGTTACAAACATTTTATAATTCTTTTCGTTAAAACATACATTGAAAAACAGTCACTTAAAACAATTATTTTAGAAAAATTATTTTGTAGATTTGAGAATACCAATAAGAGAATTTAAAATTGTGTTTTTCCATTCTTTGAAATGAAATCAGAGTTAGGTTTGTCGGAGCACACAGGTTAGATTAATACTGATGAAATTACTAAACATAAAAAATATATAACACAAGTGACTGCTATGCATGGGACTCATATATATATATATATATTTAGACATGATAGACACGATGACACATGTCATGTGTCACATGACGATGACACATGACACATAGACACATGATAGACATGATAGATATGGTTTTAATTGTAACAGACTAACAATTTGATAAATGACAGAATACTGAAATTCTGATAAAAAGGATGAAGGAAAAATATTATATAGATACAAATAAAGAAATTCTGTAATATTTTAAATAAACATGAAAATATAATGCTAGCTAATACATGCTTTTCATCTCTACATGATTAAAATTTAAATCGATAAGACATGAAGATTATTACGTAGAGTATAGGTTACATTGATCATTGTATAATAGAAGTATAATTTATTAACATTTATAAAAGTGGTAAAGCTTTTATCATGCAAATAGCTTTTGTAAAATTTTAATTAACTTCAAATAAAACAGAACAGCATTTGATAGTTAATGTAAGAAGGCTTTAATAAAATAAATGCTTGAAAAGAGTTAACACAAATTATTGATGTCATTTTATAATATGCAATAGGTGGGGTTTAATTAGTTCTCAGGCATCATTATAGTCCTCTCTACTCACTCAATTGAGGCAACGTCTTTTAGGCGGTTGACCTGGTGTGGATAAAGAAGGATAGTAAAAAAAAAGTCCTCTCTACTCACCAGTGATAACCATACTACTGACTCAGCTGCTGTATGCAGCAGCTTACATTGTCTCAAAGATTTATCTGTATTTTTATGCACTATGAATTATTTCTAAATCACAGTTTCAAAATAACTGTAGTGAATAATGAATAATTGTAGTGAAATTTAAAAAAAAGTAGTAGAGATTTTACTTCTTTTTTTTTTAATATTTATTATAATTTGTTTATAATGTAACAATTAATCTTAGTTGTCAATAAAAAATAAAGAGGATTCTACTGAAGGATTCAAACAGTAACATTTTAAATACATCAACAAAATTCATTCACACCCCATTTAAGAGGTAAAAAAAGTCTATTAAACAATGACCAACATGAAAAATGAATCAAATGAAATGTATAATACTCTTTTATAAAAGTTTTTATTTCCAAACAAAAAAAAACCTGATCTGAAACAAATTTTCAACTTTAAATACTTGAAAGAAATTGAAAAATAAATCAAATAGATAAGAAATGAAGGTAAAAATCTGACATTTTATTACATAAACATCATTTAATAGGCATATAACTTAGGTTTAAAAATGTACATAAATACAAGTAATATTTTAACTGCTTTACAACAGATAGACTAAATACTTACAAAATGGACTATTTTATTTATTTGTAACATTAAATGCTGTATAAGTAGACGGTAATAAAAAAAAATTGAAATACTTTTGTATTTAATTATTTTTTATAAGTAATAATGAAATAAATTATTTTTTCAAAGCTTAAATGTACATAAAATTATAATTAGTGAAATGAATATGAATTAGATTAAATCTTTTGGTAAATTATTTAATAAATTGATCATAATTACTTTATAAACCTGACTAAAAGTACAAAGGTGATTTTTTGTTATATTTAAACAATTTTAAAATAAGTTACAAATTATTATTACTATTATCGATCATTTCAATAAAATAAACAAAGTTAGAGTATTGAACTGAATAAACAAAAAAATTACAAACTTCATGCATTGTAATCTTATGTTATTTCTTACTTATGCTTTTTGAAAGTCGTACAGAAAGTAATACCTTTTGAATTCAGAGTTCATGTAGAACTATGATTGGATCTTCCTTTGTTGCCTACAGACATCATATCAGAGGATTTAAAATGTTTTACGAGGATGAAGTGACTGACTGATTGGTTATAAGACGATGGTGATCTCAAGCATGGCAACAAGCTACCTATATCAGAGGCAGTTTTGTTAGTTAATCGTATGGTTCTTCAATTCTACGTTCTCCTTTTACTTATACTTCATTCCTCTTTTCTCAGCCAGATAACAGAAAGCTTATGATCTTATCTCTATTTGCGATTTTGTGCTGACATAGTCTATTAACCTAGTGATTGCTTCTTTAGTCAGAGAGGTAGTGAGTAACTCTTCTCCCCTTCAAATAGTCCTGGAACTCTTTATATTAGATAACACCACAAACAGGGCAAAGTAGTGGCTGAAGTGCCTCTTGGATGCTAGGATATAGCTTGGATGTAGGGTGTTCTACTTCTGAAGTCAATGATAATGAATGGTTAATGAAAAAAACTTAACCAGACATAGCAAACAGCGATTGATTCTTGCTGCCGAAAAGTAGAAGTAACAAATATATTAAATGGAACGACTGCTTTTAATTAGTAATTACCATAATACTCAGATGTTTCTTCATTAAATTATTCCATTCATTTTAATTACACTAACAGATAAACTAACATTATAAGCCTTTACCGAGGGGAAAAAGTCAGCACGTAGTTGAAACTGAATGTAGAGTACAAATCTTAAAGCTCTGTTAGCAAAATTGTATCACTTCCTGAACAACTATGATATTTGAAGAAAAAAAAGTAAAATAAAACAAACATGCAAAAAAAAGAAAAAATTAAGCTCACCAACTCAAAAAAAGTCTATTTCTCCTTATATACAGAAATACACACCTACCTAAACATTATCACATGTATTAAATGCTCATAAACTAAAAGAAATTATAAGAAATAAATAAAAAATAATATTACATATTTAAAATGATCGGCATCTTTCTAATCCTTAAATATTTTACCGACAGTAAAGTAGTTATTATTAATTAATTATCGCACAGTTTTCTTACTGATGATAGTAATGCTATTATAATTATCATTATTATAACTACCAGTATTTTTTTTTACCAAATTAATGAAAGAAGATAAGAAAAGATTCTAAAATGTAGATAAGAAGATGTGATGAAGAACATATGAAGAATGAAGTATCGAAGGCCGTCTTGTATGACCAGTTGTGGCGGAATTGGTGAAGAGCAATATTCTTTTACTGGTAATTCACCGGTTGTGTAATAGTTATTCAGAATGCGTTCTTTTTCTTCCCATCTTGTGAATAACCATTTGGTTAATTCTGATGGTTCTCTAGGCACCTAAGGAAAATTAATCACAACTCAATATAACAAAGGTAATGTTAATGATTTTAAGTTATTTGAAAACAGGCCTTATTATATTAGAATAAAAATTATTCACTGTTGTCTTTAGAAATTAAATTAAACCAAAATCTATGATTGATGACACAATGATCACCAAAGAATATGTTAATGAAACCGATTGCTGGACTTGTGTAATGTGTTTTTGGGCTGTCATGTTGTAACCGACAGTATCAATCCCTCTTATGAAAATGCAATGAATTACAACAAAATATTTCTGATATCATTCAGCATTAGCAGTATACTCAGAGAAAATAAAGCTGAAAATTTTTTGTTATCACACACCAGATGCCAGCTTCTGCAGATTAGTGGTTTTCATGACGTGTTTGGGGATTTTTAGCAGTTTTGACTATTTATGTCTTTTCAAAAATCATCAGTGAGTCTGAGAAAAGTAGCAATCAGAATACAGATTTATTTATTAATCACTGTTCTTTGTACAATTAAAATTTTCTGCATAGGACAGAGATTTAATCTTATCAAAAGCAAATTGTAAGAGGCAATATGCCTCCTTAAAAATTACGTCTTGGATCTCTACTTGCTACTAAAAATCTTTTTCAAAGAAATGTTTTTAGATACTATTCTTGCTTGCTTTTAAGAAATTTAACCTAACTTAATATTTAATTTTTAGTGAAATTTAACCTAACTTAATCGCTGAGGTAATCAGGTTTATGTATTCCAAGCGGTTTCTTTCCCATACACTAAACAATTCATGAGCACCTTTTCCATGGAAGGACACATTTCTGTTTTTAAGGAATTCAAGTTCAAATCATTATTAAATGAAATTAAATTGAAATGAAATAATTCAATATTGCTTACTTTATTTCAAGTGCATCCTTTCTATATTGATACAAATATTAGCATCATCCAGCAATGACTGGCCAACTTCTACAAGTCTTCTCTAGCTTTAGCTTTAAGGCCAACATCTCTTTCTGTTGAATGCCTTAATATTCTCGAAAAGACACCCTTTCAACAATTTTTCAATTTTTTTATTACTATTTTATTAATTTTTTTTGTTAATTATGATTTTAGACTCACGAAATAACCTCAGGAAGACTAATCTGGAGAATAGAAGGATGATTGAACCCATGGTATTTGTTCTTCAGTCAAAAATTCTTGGAACTACTTTCCTGCGGAAAAATGCATTGTCATGTGTAGAAGAAACCGACTACCAAGTGCCAAGTGTTCAGGCCAGGTACAATGTATCTAATCCTAAGTGTTCAAGAATATTCAAATAAAAATTCATAGTGTGCAATCTGCCCCAGGGTGAAATTCATGGTGAATAATTTCTATGCTGTCATAGAAAGATATAATCATTAGCTTCATTTTTACAGGCATATGACTTTTGAAGATGAATATTTTTTAAGACATCCTAATGACTTTTCTTCAGCATTTTATATTAAGTTATAGGATTGTACCATGAACACTGGTTTCATCTGATGGCACAAATGAATTCATGAACTTTTTATTTCTTATCAGTAGTCTGAAGGATTGTCTTCATGCTACACTCAATAATATCATTAATCATCTGACAAGGAATGTAGCAAAAACTGGGAAGAGTTTTTTGTCTTGCTCAAATCTTCCAATAATATAAAGTGAATTATTTTTTTGTTAACACCAAAATCACTTAAAATCATTCCATTCTCACAGTAGTACAATTCTACTTAAATATGTTTTCTTTGATGATGAGATACTTGTTGAAAAAAGAGATGAAGCAGTAAGAGATACTGCTTCTGAAGTAAGAGATACTGCTTCTGAAGTACATGAATTGGCAGGATAACTGTGACGAATGATAAATCTGAATACATAAATATATCATTATTTGTTTGACCGTAAAAAGAATAATCCTAATTTTAACTGTAAAATGTATAATTAATGATGACAGTACAATTTTCCACGCTGATTCAATGCTTTCAAACATAACAAGGAGCACAATGGTGATTTATTTTTTTCATATTTCCTATTCATGATTTATTAAAAATTAGAATATCTTAAAACACCATATTTTAAAATAAAAATGTTTGGGTGTACATGCCATTATTTCTTGCCTTCCTGTGGAGTAGGTTGTGATCCAAGGCCCAAGCAGATGAAGTTTTAACAATGTTGCTTTTGAACATTGTCTCCTGGCCACCATCCTGTCATTGGGAACTAATTAACAATACGTCCTGGTGTGGTGATCTAGATATATAAGAAACTTTCTTTCTTTTTCCTGTTTAGCCTCCGATAATTACCATTCAGATAATACTTCAGAGGATGAATGAGGATGATATGTATGAATGTAAATGAAGTGTAGTCTTGTACAGTCTCAGTTCGACCATTCCTGAGATGTGTGGTTAATTGAAACCCAACCACCAAAGAACACCGGTATCCACAATCTAGTATTCAAATCCGTGTAAAAATAACTGACTTTACTAGGACTTGAACTCTGGAACTCTCGACTTCCAAATCAGTTGATTTGGGAAGACGCATTCACCACTAGACCAACCCGCTGGGTTAGATATATAAGAAACTAGCAAGTACAGTGGTACCTTGAGATACGAATGTCCTAACATACGAATATTTTGAGATACAACATGAAATATTCTAAAATTTATACCTCAACGAAAAATTTGAGATACGAATTTGCGATGTGCGATAATTGCATAGGTGATCCCTAGATGGCAGAGCGTTCGCTCAGCTTTCCTCCCGCCGCTTCTGCCCGCTATGTCGCTCTGTTTGGTTGTTGAGACCAGAGTCCTCTGTATGGCTGCCACGACATGTTATTCGCTTTGTTTGTGCCTGTTTTTCGTGTCATTTTGGATAGTATATATACTGTACTCTGCATATTTTGTTATTTTAACCATGGATCCCAAAGTTAAAGACAAAACTGGTGAAAAGAAAAAGCCTAAAAAATGGAAGCGAAACATGAAATTATTGCAAAGCATGAGTGTGGCGTTCTTATCATCATATCAGGAAGTGTCTGATTTTGTGGAAAAAAGACACCCAGAGAAATTGTCTACAGGGAGAGCGAGTGCCTTATTTGATGATAGGTGTCTCACATTCTTTCGTAACATTTTAAAAAGAAGGCAGAAACAGACCTCTCTTGATCGTTACCTTGTGAAGGTCTCACGCAGTGAAAGTCAGGAAAGTGAGGCCAAAAAGCCCCGACATTAAAGTGATGATTAATAAACATTGTGTATTATTAATATATTAATAAATAAATTAATAAACATTATGTGTGTTATTACTTGTTTATTTATATACAAACTGTATATATTATATGTAATTTAACTGTGTTTTGGGTTAGTTTCATATCGCTAGAACGCATTAATATATATTACATTATTTTAAATGGGAAATATTGCTTTGAGATACAATTTTTTTGCCATACGACGATGATCAAAGAACGAATTAAATTCGTATCTTAAGGAACCACTGTAAATTCATTACTTGACAAAGCAATATATTTGTCCACACTTCAACAAAGCCAAATCTTGAGACCTCCATAAAATTACATGAATCAAATATGAATTTCTTGCAATATTTAATAAACATTCAAATATATTAAATTAAAAACTTAAAATAAAAATTATAAGATTGAAAGCAAATTATAGAAACCTGTGATATAGGGTAAAGCCTGTATAGCAGTAGGGTTTGACATGATTTGCGTGATCCCATTATTATTGTTGGAAGGTCAAGAGGTTTCCCCTCTGGGTATGCAACTGTAATATCTACAACCCAACTAAGCTCATCAATGATAACACCTGCAAAATAAAAAAAGAAGATAACCACTAAAATATAATTAAAAAATAATAATATACAGTATAAGGATTAGGGGAAAAAATTTAAAATCAAAAAATATATATATTACAAATATATATATATATATTATAAAAATATATATTAGAACTCTTTATTTTGAGCCTTATAGTAATCAATAGAATAAATCTTATTTAAAAAAAATTATTTAAATTTATTTTTCAACATAATCTTCAATCCATTGGTAAATCCAGAAACAAGTTTATAGTTTTTGTTGTACAAGTCTTCTGCTTGCTATGTTAACTACATCATACTTCTTACCTTATCATTGAGGAAAGGTTTTCTAAACAAGTTTTAGGGGTTATATCAAAGTCAATAAATATCAAATATCAAAGTCAGGGAAATTCCTAAACATATATTACAGCTTAAATAATTGGAAATTGTAGTACAACAGGACAGAATTGAAACAGAACTGTGACGTAAAATTGGAGCTGCTGTAGTTTTAATTCTTTAACATATCTACTCTGATGTAGATTTAAGTGTCTCTAGCACATTGTGTTCAGACTCTTGAATCATTTCCTCCTTATTATTTTATAAATAAAGAAACTAACTCCCTTATTCATGCCAAGTATATGTTACAATTCAGTTGGCCTTGTTAACAGCTGATACTTTACATTAATAATGTAACAATGTATCTACTTTTAATATTATTTGGTCCAAATTTACACATCATACACTTAACATGTACACACAGTAAATTACATATATTTTTCAACAATATAATACAAATTAAATTAAAATGTGAAACATATAATGATCATTATAACTTATGAAAATATATTCTTTAAGCATAAATTAACAATGTATTTTATTTACTACTAAATACGAACCAGCAAGGTTAATAGACAAATATATACACCTAACCAAACTATGGCACCAAGACGGTTTTTATTCAAACACCTTGACTGAAATATTTTTCTGTTTCCTAGTCACCCTAGAATGAATACATATAAGAGTATTCATTCTAGTGACAAATAAATTACAATGGCATGGCATGGTAAAAGCTCAGAAGCATGGCATAAAATGAAATATTCAAGTTTTTTGTGTAACAATTATGCCTGTTTCATACGTGTTCTGCTCCACAAGCTCCTTATTTAAAAAACGTTATATAACTGTTAATACATGCCTGTAAAATAATGATGGGGTTTTAGTCGTAGTTTTGAAACAAATATGACAGAAACATGAAGCACATATTAAAATAAAGAAAAACTGTCAAAGTTTTTAATGTATAAACAAGCTCCATGCTCTAAAATACATGCTGTATTTTAGAACTTCCACATCCACAACTTCTGTGGCAGAGGATCCACATAAAACCCTCATCCTGCAGAGCCTTTGTCTTTGCAAACAAAGAGGAACAAGAGTGTTGAGTTTAGTGACGTACAGAAGAAAGATCAAACTAACTCTCTTTCAATCAAAAGGAAGTGGAAGCAATGCCAAAATATTTGGTGATTAAGAAAACTGAAGGGAATTGAAAGATCAGTCCTTTTGGATTGCTCGAGGGATCACAGATGTAACTGGAGAACCTATTAAGGAAACAAGAAAGACTGTGATGGGATTGTTTGTTGAGACCATTGATGACATATAGTTGTCTCAGTTATTCATAGCGAAGAAGATAGGACTCATTGAAGTTGAGGATGAACCACATGGTACACTAAACATTTCCAAAGGAGTAGTTGTGTGCAGGGATTTATTGAACTGCACAGAAGATGAAACTGTAGAACTCTACGAACAGGGAGGGAGTAATTGCATGTCAATAACTGAATACACATTGAAACAAGAGAAATTGTACCCTTTGGGTTGCATGTCTTGACGTTTAATAAACTGAAATATCCTGAAAAAATAAAAGCTGAATTTCAGAGGCTAGATGTCTGTCCGTTCATCCCAACACCATTGCAGTGTTTTGGATGTCAGAAATTTGGACACACAGCAGCAAGATGCACAAGAAAACAAATTTGCACATATGGTGACCCATTGCACCCAAATGATCTGTGCAGGGACTCACTGATTTATGTTAATTATAATGGACATCACAGTGCAAGATCATGACACTGTCGTAAATATAAGGAAGAGGCCATGTCTCTTCCTTATGTAGGTAAAGACCATTCAGAAGGTCAGCTACTTTGAAGCGAGGAAAATCATAGTTAGCAGAATGTCAAAGGCCATGTCTTATACAAGTTCTTTAAATAAAGTAATGAGACTGGTTTAGAAAAACTTTTTATTTACAATCCAATTATACATTGACTCTATCACCTTCAAAATAGTTCCCTTGGGAATCCATGCAATACTTCAAATGGTTTTCCCACTCTTCATAGCAGTGTTGGAACTCAGAAACAGGAATATCCTACAGACAGATCGGTTACATTTTTTAAAAGTTTTCTGCTGTTCCAAAATTGTGTCCTTTGAGGTGTTTTTTTAATGTCGGGAACAGGAAAAAGTCATAGGGACTCAGGTCAGGTGAATAAGGTGGTTGAGGAACTACAGGAATGTTTTTCTTTGCCAAAAACTCATTAATTGGAGTACAGTGTGACAAGGTGCATTGTCATGATGCAGCATTCAGTTGTCTTTGATGGCTGGTCTCACGTGGGAAACTGTTTTCTGCAGTCTTTCAAGAATTTCTTGGTAAAAATATTGATTTACAACCTGTCCTGTAGACAAAAACTCCTTATGGACAATGACAATACCATTGAAGAAACAAATTAGCATGGTTTTGATTTTTGATTTGCTCATTTTTTGGTTTTTTGGGATGTGCTGAGTTTGAAGTGTGCCACTCCTAGCTCTGGCATTTTGTTTGAGGGTCGTACTCAAATATCCAAGATTATCACCAGTAATAACAGTTTTTTAGAACATCATCATCAATTTCAATTCGCCCTAGAAGATTGCGGCACACTTCCACCCTGTTGTTTTTCTGTTCAACAGTGAGGTTTTTTGGACCCAATTAGCACAAAACTTTTTTCATATCCAATTCGTTTGTCAAAATTTAATGGACTATGGTATGGTTCAAATTCAATTGTTCTGCAATCATTTTGACAGTTAACTGCCGGTCTCTGATTTGCTTAACATTGTTGTTACTTTTTGAGATTAACGGTCTTCCAGAGTGTGGATCGTCTACAACTGATTCCCGACTATCTGAAAATGCTTTAAACCACCTAAAAACTTGGGCTTGTGCTTCTGCATCATCTCCATATGCTCTTTTCAATTTTGAAAAAGTCTCAGTAGTATTTTCATCTAACATAAAACTTGATTGTACAACGTTGCTCATAATTAGTATCACTCATTTTTGTAATGCACAACAAAAACTTGTTTTACGTAGTTTGTTTACCTCTCACGTGGCAACAATAGACTAAAAATATTAATACCTAACATAAATTAGCTGTTCATATAACCGTATGTTTACTAGTAACTTTTCAGCGTTGCCATTTTGGATGCCAAAAAATCTAGTGTCATTACTTTATTTACAGACCTCATACACAAGCTGCTACTGCTCCTGCAACTTCTTTTAAACCAAAGGATGTGGTATCAGAACTGGTGTCAGCCTTAGTAAACTTAGTTGAACTGATCACTGAAAAAATAGTGATAACAGCCCAAAGCCATCAAGGATAAAAGCAGTCGTGACTAAAAAAAAAAAAGAGTACATCTGCACCGAGGAATGAATCTTTAACCAGTTCAAAAGCGAAGAAAATTGAAATGAAAATGCAGAATAAATCTAAAGCCAAAGTGAAAAATCTCTGTTCAGGAAAATGAGAAAAAAGAAATTTAAGTATTAGAAAATGAAGATGTAGGATGACAATGTGGAGCCTCCAAAAGCCTTTAAGTAAGAGGGTGAACATTTTAGCTGCTCCACACACTTCAGTGGAGAGTGCACGAAGTCTCGACTACGATGCACTAATGACCACACCATCTAAGCCAGTATCATCTGATGCCACCAGCAAGACATCCTCAGTAATTTATAGCAGAGGATCAGAAGGATCCATCTCCGAGGTATCAGAATCTTTTGAATCTGACATTGAGGCCTTCAGGAACATGAAAAAAATAAGCAAGAAAGGTTGGACTAAGGGTAAACCTAGGTGATAAAACTTAAGAAGTTTTGATGATAGTTCTAATCTGTTTTGATGTAATATTTGAATAAGTGTTTTAATTTATTTTGATATTTTTTGTCAACATTTCAATAAAAATGGTTTTTGTTTTTAATGTGTCGTTTTAAGTTGCAAGGGCCCTTTACACACTTGTCATCTTGTGTTTTTTTCCAAAACCTGTGACAAGTCTGTTTATTAGATGATCTGTTTTGACAAGACTAGTCTTCTGAGTATGTGGCTAGCATTTTATTGGGAAGGGAAAGAAATATTTTTTTCTTTTTTGATGTGGAAAGGGGCTAATGACCACAGTAGTCGATGTCCCTAAAACCACAAAAAATAAATAATAACATGTATGTTTACTCTGATAACCATATTGGTTATTGATGACTTGAAATGAATCAGAAGCTCCTGAAAATGACAAAATAATTTTCAAGGGTAACATGGAACTTACACCAGACACACTTGGAAACATGAGCTTTTGTGAAGTGGTTTCCCACTTCCACAAAAATGAAGGCAATATTTGACCCTAACAGTAATACCTTCACTCTGTTCATCGTAGAAACTAGATGTAAAGTGAACATCATTACTTGTAGAAAAGTAACTCTTGACTAATGTCATGGATGCTTTACTTAAATCAGTCACGAGAAAGGCTGGACTGGACAGTGCAAAGCAACAAATCTGTTACACACATGCTGCAAACTCGGCAGGTAAGGATAATATGTAAAAAAAAAAAAAATATATTTTTAATATAAAACTACAAAAGATTTCAACTGAATAACTAAAAAACTTGAATAAAGTAAAGTAAGTTACGTGGTAGAAAGAGGATGACTTTTTTTCAAAATGAATTCTAGTATAAATCTTTTATGCTATACCTTTCTTTTTCCTGTTTAGCCTCCAGGAATTACCATTCAAGTATTACTTCAGAATTTGACTGAGGATGATATGTATGAGTAAATGAAATGTAGTCTTGTACAGTCTCAGGTCGACCATTTCTGAAATGTATGGTTAATTGAAACCCAACCACCAAAGAACACCAGTATCCACGATCTAGTATTCAAATCCGTGTAAAAACTGACTTTACTAGGACTTGAACGCTGGAACTTACGACTTTCAAATCAGCTGATGTGGGAAGACGCGTTCACCACCAGACCAATCTTCATCTTCACTCAAACCAGATCTACTTTGAAAATAACTTTTTAAATAAAAGTTCTAATACACTAAAATAGAGACCAGGAAATACAACCATCAATAATGTTTCTGATGCTATAGTATATACTACATTAGGGGTGATGGAAAAAAAGGAAAAATGCAGAATAAAAAAATAAATAAAGCAAGACCTATTTGATCAAGAAGCATCAACTTTCTTCAATAAAATTAAAAAAAAAAAAATGTACAAAAGATATGTAAATACTACTAACAAACGGCACAATAATAAAATAAAGAAAGAAAGAATTCATTATATGCTCTAACCCTCCAATGAGAAATATCTGAGACCACAGATTTATGGAGATAACAAGTGGATCTATGTCATGCAAAACTGCAGGCATGGCAGTGAACATGCTAAGAATGGAGGTTTTAGAGGGAAAAGAGAAGTTGAAAAAATAAATACTTTGTATAAAAATATTATGAACATAGTTACCTGGTGAAGGTGGTGAATTATTGTTAGCTGATTTTGATGCACCCATTACATCTATAATTGCTTGCATAGCTCCCATCCGAGGTAATGAAACATGATTCAAAATTGGCAAATTATTTTTCAGAGCATATCTAGAGACAAAAAAATGAACAAAATATGCAATTCATACACATATTGTAAAAAAATAACCAATAAACTTATATTTTCATTAATTGAGATTTATTATTTTTCATCAAAAAGGGAGATAATAACTAAATTATTAATTGTACTTTACTAAAGTACAATTTCTAAATATGTTTTCTTAAGATTTAGATATCTGTAATCCTAAACCATTGCTCAATTATAAATTGAGCAAAAGGTAATAATTTTCTAAGTGCGAGGTCAGTACTGTACAGTGAATGTCTAAAGATTTCTCAATGAAGGTGCTTTAATTCTTGAACAGTTTTACTCCAGTATGTGGTCATGTATTGTTAACTAACAAAATGCCATTCTCTTTATTTGAAAAAAAAAATTTCCTTGTTTTTGCTCTGAATAGTAAGTCAATGATTTTTTTACGAGTTACACAACATATATCAGCATTTATAATACGGATTTCAGCACTCATTTTGATTAGATTGTGGATGGCAAACAACTAGAATATGACTAAATTATTGTTGCCAACAAATGACTATAGATACAAGTAAACCAGCTATTCAAGCACTATCTATTTCAAAAATATAAACCAGTGGCAAAGTTGAAACAGCTCACTTAAAAATCATGTCTCATAATAAATAGATTGTCCATAGTTATGGGGCAAGTGCTCATTTTTTTTTTGCTGATGATATTGCCACTTAAGCATGAAGCTTATGCGTGGGATATGGAAATATAGCATATGAAAAATGCTGTAGGCCAGCTATTACTATTAATTCAGTTATTCTGCACTCAGTACATTCACTCTGCTTATTCAAAATTGCATATTGTTTTATTCATGATGGAATAATGAAAAAATTAACTAAATACAGATTGCCTGACTTAAATAATGATGACACAGTAATTTCATACATTACTGAATATAGTACGTTGGACTCAACATGTAGTACTTTCTTGTTTATTACACTGAAGTGATCATTTTACATATTAATTACAATAATATCAAACAAAAAAATTTCATGAAAAAAAACATGAAAAAGTTTCATCTCATCATGATTTGTATTAAAAACTTATCTCTGTACTTTGTGTAGGGATTAAAAAATGGCAATGAAGGACCCATACCTTTTTTTATGTTATCACTAAGCTTGTGAGGAACCCACATTGCACAAATTTTCCAGTACTTGAGATGAATAGAATAGCGACAATTTTATGGATAATGGAGTGCGAACTAAAAATTTTCATTAATTTTGTAGTGTGTGGTACAAAGATACTATTTGATTACAGGTACAAAGAGATGACTTTATAGGTACAGAGAGAGAGAGAGAGAGAGAGAGAGAGAGAGAGAGAGAGAGAGAGAGAGAGAGAGAGAGAGAGAGAGAGAGAGAGAGAGAGAGAGAGATATGTCTGTTTACAAACTAAACAGACATTGCTGAGACTGGCTGTAATAGTAATAGACATGCAAGGGACAGGTGCCACACATATAACCCTCATAAATATATTATAAAATAAGCAATTTACTTATTTTTTTAAATACTGTTAATGTAACAAAATATATAATAAACAATTTACATACATATTGGTTTTTCTTAAGATAATAAAATAAAGATTTTTTTATTATTTCAAGTATCAGATTTCTAAAAATTAATGCATTAAAAAAAATATATATATATATATTACACACCTTTGACTTGCTTCTCTTCGTTTTCTCAGAAAACCTCCTTCTGGAAATAAAACCATCAATTTACGATTCCTAGGAATATAAGATTCACGTAAATGAGATTTTAAATACTGTATTGCCTCTTCTCTACAATCTCGACCCTTGAAAATAAAACAATTATTAAATAATTTTAATAAATATTTTATACTATTTTTACCAAAATAAAATAAATAAAAAAAATTCATAAATAACTTCAATCTTAAATAAATTACAAGAAATTTAAACAAAAATCCAATGACTGTTAAGAATAAGTTATGACTTGCAAGATACACATCTACACTAGTGAGATATTCTAACTTAAATGAAAGATTCATTGAAATGAAATATTCTTCAATGAAAGATTATTACCTGTAGTTAATAGCAGTTTTTTAACCGATTAAAAAAAGGGGGAGGGGATAAATTTGATCCGTCACTAGATCAACCACAAACAACTTTGAAGAAAAATAATTTTTAAAATCACAACATTTTAACATTCCAACATTCTGATAAATTTTAATCTCTTCTACGGTTGATCTAAACTTCTACATCCTTCCACGCTGTAAGAGAAAACTATTTTTAAATGAAACAATAACTATTATCAGTATTTTTTAAAAATCTTGTTTGTTGGATTTTTCATAAGAATTCTACTAACTTTATTTCTCATTCTATACACTTGATTAAGGACTTAATTTGTAAGAAAATAACTTTTACTATTAATCTATGAGGACAATTTGGAAAGTAACCTCAGTTTGGCAGTAAATAAAAAAAACCCTTCATAGCTATAAATATTTTATTACATACAACTTAAAACTACAGCTTTCAACTGTTATTCAACATGGTCACCGTTTAAATTCAAGCATCTGTCACAGAATTTCACTTACTTACAAATACCTTCTTCATAAAATTCAGCCGCCTGGGTACCTAGCTAACCTTTCACAGCATTTTGAAGTTTGTTGTCGTCATCGAAGTGCCGTGACACAAGCAATTTCTTCATGTCAGTGAAGAGATGAAAATAATTTGGCGCCAAGTCCAGACTGTACGGGGGGATGATAAAAAAATGTCCCATTGGAATTGATTCAGTAGTTCTTGAGTTTTTCGAGCACTGTTATGCAAAATAACAACACTGGTTGACAGCATACCATGATGTTTGTTCTGAATAGCTCGCCAAGTTTCTTCAGTTTCACAGTGGACTGCTAAAGTGATTGTCATATCATGTTCCATAAAATCGATTAGAAGAACTCCCTTGGCATCTCTTTCTTTTTCTCTTATTTTTTCTGTTTAACCTCCGGAACCACTGATGTATTACTTCAAAGGATGAATGAGGATGATATGTATGAATGTAAATGAAATGTAGTCTGTACAGTCTCAGGCCGACCATTCCAGAGATGTGTGGTTAATTGAAACCTAACCAAAGAACAGCGGTATCCATGATCTAGTATTCAAATCCATATTTCCCAAAAAACTGCAGCCATAACCTTCCTTGCTGACAAAGTTTGATCGGCTTTGGCTTGAATGGAGTCTTTGGCTTGAACTGATATGGCCCCAGGCTGTCGACTGTTGTTTTGTTTCGACGTTCACAAAGGCTGCCATCCAAGTTTTATTTACAGTCACAATTCTCTTTGAAAACTTTCTCCTTCCACATCATAGCATGAATGTAAATTTAAGGCTCGGCCCATTTCTTTGGTTGGATGGATCTCTGTGAGCATTTTTGGAACCCACCAAGCACAGAACTTCGTAGTCTAATTTACCAGTGACAATCTCGTACAAAATCGTACAACAAATTTGTGGGAATTGTTTGAAAAGTTCATAGGTGATGAATCTTTGATTTCCATGCACTTTTTCATTAATTTCACTGTCAAGATCAACACTTACAACAACAGGCCTACTAACTCTCATCTCTTCCTCATGAATGTTTGTCCTTCCATTTTTAAATAAAATCGGACCAACTGCTGAACTACACCATCACTCAAAATGTTTGGGTCATACACAGTACACAACTGATGATGGATGTCTGCCGCTGAAACATTCTGTGCCAATGAAATCTTATGACAGTAAGCTCCTCAAACTTAGTGGGATTTTCTATTGCAGGGCTCATGTTTTTAGAACAAGCAGACTGGCTGAAGAACATAGCTCACACTGACAGCTGTAAGTGTACTGATTCAGAGACTACGCCAACGTGTCAATGGTGGCGCCAGTAACACTACTACTAGTGCTATGCTACAATGGAGGTTACTTTCCAAACCATCCTTGTGTGACCAACAAATGTGTAAATAAATGCTGGAATCATAACCTTAAAAAATTTGATATTACCAGTAATATCAATACTTGACAAATTCCATAACAAATATTGAATTAAAGCAAATATGATTCCTCCCATGTTCTTGTGATGGGGGTCTTCATAATACTGTGTGTTTAAAAATGAATATCGGAGTTTTAAAGCTATGTAATATTTCTCAAGTTTCACGTATATTGATTTAATACATGATATGAAAGAGCAACTTGAACAGGATTTCCTATAAGTGTTCAATATAAGCATCATTCATCACACAGCACACATCCAGTTGATAAGAGAGTTCATCCCATACTTTAATCAGAAAGTCTGGAGTAACTGATGCAACAGCTGCTTCAATCGTGTGGCTTAAATCATCAAAGTCAGCTGGTAACTGTGGCACATACACTTTATCCTTTATGAATCCCCAAGGAAAAAATTGCACGGGTCAGATTGTGCAAATGTGGAGGTCATGCCAAACAAGCCCTGTCATCTGGTCCCTGGCGACCGATCCAAGGCTAGGGAAGAATTTAATTCAACCAATCATGTACAGTGTTATGCCAATGAGGAGGCACACCATTTTGTTGGCAAATAAAGTTCTGTGGTTTGTATTGCAGTTGAGGAAAGAACCACAGTTGTAGCATATCAAAATAGTTCATTCCAAACACTCTTGCTTCTGCGAATAAGAACAGCCCACTTGGATGTATTATACTCTTCCCTTTACAAATAGAGCCAGTGGTTTCAAACCGTTTATACAATCTACAAATGTTGTCACTGGGGGGATCACAATGGAACTTCAAACGGAACACATGTTGAATGGTAATTACAGATTCACACTTCCAAACGGCAACAAATATTTTTTGTTGGGGGGTCACCATTTTTGCTAGTAGCACCTTCAAGCAGAAGGTACAGGAAACAATTTACGAGCTTGTGTACAGCTAAAACTGTTTGAGTTGTTCTTTCATTTCATGTATAATTAATCAACATATGTGAAACTTGAGTAATATTACGCAGCTTAAAAACCCAGATGAAAGCCAATGTGATTCATGCCAAGTGGAACATATAATAAGATAATTGTCTTTTTACTATATAAAAGAGCATTACAGTTTACATTATATGAATTATGATGCAGAAATACAACCAAATTTTAACAATAAATTCTATAATAATGAAACTCTGACTATACAGAATTATAGTTCATAAATTAGTAACATGTAATGTCATCTAGAAATGTGTACTTTTAAATGAAAAATAATTTAGTATGTCAGTATTGCATGACAAAATTAAAAAAAAAATACATCTATAAAAAAATTAAATGCTAGGAAAAGAATTACTTACAGAAAGTATAAAGAAATCTTCATGTATTACAGAAACTATGCCAAAATTAGTAAACTTGAATACCCTATCCATAATCCACATAATATTTGGCAGGACACCTTCTTTAGGATTAAATGTAGCCATTAACATTGGAACATCAGCAGTAGATTGATGATTACAGATTACTAAAGTACGATCTTCAAAACAACACCTAATATCATCACCCATTTCAACAACTGTTAAAAAAATAAACACATTTATACTAAAAAGTAATGAATTAAACACTACAATACTAGTAATAAGCAACTATCATAACACATATATGGTATATAATTTGCTTATAATTTTATTATAGTGGAGCGATTATGTAAATACTGAACTGGAGAAACTCACAAGTAGTTTTGAATTTGAAAGTAGCCTCCAAAGTGCTCACAGTGCACATCAGAAACTAAAGTTTTTAGTAATTATTCATCATGCTTTTCAGAAAGTTCACTGCCATCTTTGACTTCTCGAATCCAAATTATGCTTCTAATGAAGAACTACCATATAAAAATAATATTTGTTGTTTGGATCACCGGTTTGAGAAAACCAGTAGATTTAGTTAGATGGGAGACATTTTAACGATATCAAACAACTTTTAAACAAGAGTCTTTAACAATGAAATTATGTTTCATACAATCAATCATGTTCATTGACATATCAAAAAGATACAAACATCTGTCTCCTCACAGATGATAAAGTGCAAATTTTCTTCAGAAAGTAATGAAATACTGCATAACTTCTACACTACACTCACTCGGAAAATATAAATTATTGAAAATAATAAAAATAATTACATTGTATTACATATTAACATTTTTTAGTGAATACATCAGTAAGGTTGTGCTCCTCCACATTACGGCAACATTTTTTGAGTTTCTGAATATGATATTTTCACAATACTGTAATCTCGAAGGAATCAGTAAAGAATATAATTTGCCCATTATCTTTTGCTACAGCTGCTTCTTTTTACACTCTTTCTACAGATTCTAAACAGGGATTTCTTGACTCTCGTATTTTCCTTTACCCTTCTTTCCCTTATCTCACTGCTTATTGGACTATTTGATTATCTGTAAGCTTTACTGCCAATATCTATTTTAAAATATTTTACAGCTATTCACCTTAATTTTAAAACTGAGAAATTGTTTTTAGTTAATCTGTAATATTGTTCTCTGACAGTTTTCAAATGACAATATTCTCTGATCGTTCAGACAAAAAAATTCTTCTCCTATTGGTCTGTAAAGGTTTTCCGTGAGTACCAGGTTGAAACACACTAGATCTATGCTAAGCAGTGATGGAGGGATCTCAGAGTTACTATATATACAGCATTTACATTTAGATTAATTTGTGTGATCTAATACTGATAAGTCACACAGAAAGCCCAACCTTAGGCCTCCTAATCTCTTGGTAAGAGTTGTGTGATTTTTTAAGGAAACTTTTATACAAATATACATCATAACAAACTTAATCGATATCTGCGGATTCTGAAACAGACTACAAAAATAAAGAAATGATTTAACTACGTAGCTTGAAGTATCTCTACTTTAAACAACATCAAAATTTTTTAACATAGTTTTTATTTAAGACCTGAAATGCCATGTTTATTGGAATAGATGCTTTTTGTCACACTAATACTTTCATAACCACTGTGTACTAGCTGTCAACATGAAATTGGCAGACTGATCAAGTTAATAATTTAATGACTAACTAGAAGAACAAAAGTTGTTATACTGAATTAATATAAAACAAAACATAATAGAAAAACTATTTTAAAAAAATACTTACTATCATAACCTGCAGACCAACTCCACATGCTAACCATTGCTAATAACCAGTGAAAAAATGTGCCTTCAATCTTCCAGTATAAATCAGGATAATAACGCTTTAAAGGTGAAAATATTAGCATCCATACACAGTACGTTGGTATGGTATATATATTATTCAAAATTACAAATACTATCCTCAAAAGGACCTTACAGTAGAGTAATAAACTAAAAAAAAACAAAAACAAACCAAAACCCAGAAATTTATTTAATTACAAAGTAAATAACATGATGTAAAAAAAATTATATATAAGTTTTTAGTATGTTAATAATACTAGGCAAGGAAGGAAATATTGTGGGTGGATATGGGGGTGAGCAAAAAGAATGAAAGAGGGGACTGACACATAGAGTTTTGCACAAAGTAAAATTTAGTAACTGCCAACACCCAGTTTAGAAATCATAATAGAATATACACGTGGAAAAAGGGTGGTCATACTGCAAGGTGTCAGATAGATTAAAGCATGGTTAAACAAAGATCTAGAAATCAACTCCTCGACTGCAAAGCATATTCTGGAGCAGACACTGATAGCGATCATAATTTAGTGATAATGAAATGCAGATTGGAGTTTAAAAACCTGAAAAAAAGGTGTAAGATGAATTGGTGGAATTTAGAGAAGCTTGATGAAGAGGAGGTAAAGAAGATTTTTGTGGAGGATATCACAAGAGGTCTGGGTAAAAATGATAAGGTACAAAATATAAAAGAATGGGAGAATGTTAAAAAGGAAATTCTTAAATCAGCAGAAGCAAACATAGGCGGAATAAAGAGAACTGGTAGAAAACCTTGGAAATCAGACGATATATTTCAACTGATGGATAAACGTAGAAAGTATAAGAATGCTAGTGATGAAGAAGGTAAATGGAATTATCAACATTTAAGAAATACTATAAACAGGAAGTGTAAATTAGCGAAAGAAGAGTGGATTAAAGAAAAGTGTTCAGAAGTGGAAAGAAAAATGATCATTGGTAAAATAGACAGAGAATACAGGAAAGTTAAGGAAAATTTTGTGGCATAAATTAAAATCTAATAATGTGTTAAACAAGATGGTACACTGATTTATAATACGAAAGGAAAGGTCGATAGGTGGGTGGAATATATTGAAGAGTTTTACAGAGAAAATGAATTAGAAAATGATAGTATAGAGGAAGGAGAGGAAGTCGAAGAGGATGAAAGAGGAGAAACAATACTGAGATCTGAATTTAAGAGAGCATTAAAAGATTGAATGATAGAAAGGATCCTGGAGTAGACAGAATTACTGCGCAGTGCACATGAGGAAGCGATAGATAGATTATACAAACAGGTATGTAATATTTACAAAAAAGAGGAAGTTCCGTCAGACTTCAAAAAGAGTGTTATAGTCATGATACCAAAGAAAGCAGGAGGAGATAAATGTGAAGAATACAGAACAATTAGCTTAACTACTTGTGCATCAAAAATCTTAACTAGAATTCTGTACTGAAGAATTGAGAGGAGAGTGGAAGTGTTAGAATATCAATTTGGTTTCAGAAAAAGTATAGGGACAAGGGAAGCAACTTTAGCACTCAGATTAATAGTAGAAGATAGATTAAAGAAACACAAACCAACGTACATGGAATTTATAAACTTAGAAAAGGCATTTGATAACGTAGACTGGAATAAAATGTTCAGCATTTCAAAAGGTTTAGGATTCAAGTATAGAGATAGAACAATTGTTAACATTTACAGGAACCCAACTGCAACAGTAATAATCTAAGAATACAAGAAAGAAGCCATAATAAAAAAGGTAGCCCACCAAGGATGTTCCCTATCCCTGTTACTTTTTAACCTTACATGGAACTAGCAGTTAACGAAGTAGCAAAACAAGATTTCAGTTAGAAATATAGTTTGCTTACATCAAAAATTAATTTAAACGGCAGGAAAAGATTTTTGAAAGTATATGTTTGGAGCGTAGTTTTATATGGAAGTGAAACTTGGATGATGTGAATACTTGATGAGTACCTGAGAAGAAAAGATTAGAAGCTTTTAAAATTTGCTGCTATAGGAGAATGTAAATATCAGATGGGTGGATAAAGTGACAGCTGAGGAGGTGTTGTGGCAAAGTGATTGAAGAAAGACGCATTTGGAAAAATATAGTTAAAAGAAGAGACAGATTATAGGGCACATATTAAGGCATCCTGGAATAGTCGCTTTGAAATTAGAGGGGCAGATAAATGGGAAAAGTTGTGCAGGCCGGTAATGTTTGGAATATATAAAACAAATTGTTAGGGATGGATGTAAGAGGTATACAGAAATGAAATGACTGACACTAGATGGGTAATCTTGGCTGCATCAAACCAAATGACTGAAGACAAAAAAAATATTAAGGGTTGATAGTAAGTTTAGTGTAAAAAAGAGAACAATGAGAGAAATTGCATGCTGTATATGAAAATTCTTTTTTGTTTTATTAAATTATAGTTAAAAGAAAACTGCTGATCATCATTGTGTATTTATTTAAAGCACTCTGCAACACATTTTAATAAAAAAATGTAATAAATGAAAGTAAATATTTAAGTAACTTTCTAAGAAGAAAACTATCTAGTTTACATGTTACTGTAGGCAAAACATTTCCTTTTATGATTTCTTGACATGGTAAATTTTAGTGAAAAATTAGTAACAATGAAAACAAACAGAAATTAAACATTTCATTGAAACATTTTTTAAATTTTAAATTGTCATTATCCTACAATGCAGTTTGTGATTTAGTTGTTGGGAATGTATTTTGCTAAAAGATGCCAAGAGTCAAGAACTACAGTAAAAAGAATTTGAAACAGCTTCCATTCAAAACATTTTTGAAATTTTTTTTTAGGTTTCAACTTAACAGTAGCTAAGAATTAGTACCAAGAAAATTATAAAATAATTTGGCTTATTAGTGTGTATCTTTTATGACATTAAATTTTAGAAAGGGCATATTATCTTTGCTATACATTGCTTACGCAGCTAATCTCAAATTTCTCTGCATAGTGATCACCTAAAATTTCACCCAAAAACATGATGATAAGACTTCACACAGAATCTTAAAAAAAAGTGTGTGTGTGTATATTATAAAATAACATGTCATGAGCGATTAATAATCAATGCCCAGCAAAAACTATTGAAAATAAATTGATGAAAATGTGTATATACATTCTTCTTACAGTAAATGCACACTAAGAAAGTATTTTTGAAATTCTGAGTTTAAAGGGTAAAAATTAAATTTACTATTATTTGAATTTCTCTGTAAAAAATGTTGATATCAACACTTGATTTATTATGTATGTAATCTTGATGTGAATATCAAAAAACTAATTTCTAGATTTTTGAAATGTGACCTTGAACAGGGTACGATAGATTTGGGCTTTCAGATACTTTTCAGACAAAAGTAAAAATCATTTTCCGATTTCTTGAATTTCAATCTTTTACGGGGTGTGATTATGTACAGCATAGCAACTCAACCAACACAACCACTGCTACTGTTACTGTATGTGTGATGCAACATGCTTCATCTGCCTTCAGTTACTTGACTAAAAAATAAAAATAAATTGACTGCGATGGGAAATGTAAGTATACATGTAGAGTAGCGAAGGTCATGATGGATGCTAATATATACATTTACTCATTGACTGAAAAAAAATAACACCAAAAAAGGAAATTATTTTTAAAAAAATTATAAAATCATATTTTCAAAAGAGCTTAAATCAGCAATATAATATTCCCAATTCTGGTAAAACAAAAAAGTAAACAGTTTTATTAGCTTTACACAGAAGAAAAAACAATAAAAAATCAGATTTTTATCTAACAATATTTTTGTTTTGACTGAAAACAAATTATGTTAGTTTGCTGCATCAATAGATTTCCACTCATAATATAAGAAAACATACTTCAAACCCAAAATCAATACATACATGACAATCATTCTAACAAATATTGAAAATTCCAAGGTCCTCTCAATACACTAGTAACATAGCTTTGTTTTATGTATAAAATCATTATTATACATTACTAATCAAGGTCAACATGTACTCTATTACATAAGTACAATCACAATAAATCTGATTCTGGTTTTTATTATTTTTATATGTATGTATGCATGTATTAGCATACACTCTATTTCAGAAAATGTTTATAAAATATATATGTATTTCCTGCAATTGTAAATATTAAATGCTATTCCTATAAGTGTAAGGAAAATCTAGCCATACATCTTTTTTAAGAATTAAAAAAAATCATGTGTAAGTTATATTAACATTAAGATAAAAATCTGATGTGGGTACCACATGACTTCCTTGTAATTTGTTAAACTACATAAACACAGTATGTTTGAAAAGTTCCTGAACTAAATTAAAACTACAAATTAAAAATACAAATTTAAACTCGAATTATAAAATCAGATAATAAACTCAGATTTAAACGAATTTACTCACGGTTTGACCAGTTGCGCGCGCACTTTCGCAACGTTTTCGTCATTAACAGCTGTTGACGGCCTCCCGCTTCGTTCGGCGTCATCCAACGATTCTCTACCGTCTTTAAACCGCTAACATCACGTGTATGTTGTAGTACAAGATGCAGCTTCATCACTGAATGCTTGTTATATCATAGAATAAGTTTCAACAAAAGATTTTTGAAATCGAACACAAAATTTTATCGCGCTTCTCTGTTGCATGTCGCGAGATCGCACAGTCACATGAACACAACGTACGCGGCCGAATATAACTCAAGACTCGTGAGACGAAACGTGATGAAATTTTGTATACACACTCGTCAGACATCGTACTACATAGTTCCTTGGTTGTCCGACAGGTGGTGCTACTTGTATCGACTACAGAAATTTAGTTTAGGAACTTTTCAGACATTCTGTGAACATACATACAGAAAAATTTCGTTTTCAGATTTCAATGGAAATATCCATTTTGACCATTCCTGTATCCACTTAAGACTATTTTCGGCGTGAGGTCTGTGTGTACGTACGTATGTATCTCGCATTACTCAAAAACGATTAGCCGTAGAACGTTGAAATTTTGGATTTAGTACTGTTGTAACAACTAGTTGTGCACCTTTCCTTTTGATTACAATCGACTGACCCAAAGTGTCCAAAAAAAGCCCAAAATCAAAAAGAAATGGATCTTGGACTTTTTCTTAACTGCAGTAATAAATCCGCATTGAGAGCTTTTCAAAGATATATCACGTGGTAGTTATTTTCACTGGTTCCAGAGTTATAGCCAAATAAAATTTTAATTAATGAAATATTTAGATCCACAAGGGTAAGGCATATCGGTTCGAATCCGTATTCATATACATATACTGTTCTTTTAATTTATATTGATTTATTAATAATTATTAGCCTCTGATTGTAAAAAAAATTACAATAAATAATTCAATAATAAAATTAAATTAAAAAAATATATGAAAAAATCAGAAGTTATTAGCGAAATAAAATGTTATGTACTTCTCATTTTTATTCAAAAATGTTTACAGAGGTTAATAATTATAAAAAAATTATTATATTTAAATTAAAAAAAAATATTTGTCTGATTTGAACGATGTATCCATACGGATGACATGTTCTCACTTACACCACATAAGTTCTTGGAGCAAAATTAATATTTAACTAATATAAAATGCAGGTACGGTTAACACAAAAAAATGTGATGGAATGTGGTGTCCACCACAATGCAATTGTGTAACTGTCCACTTTATTAAAGAATTCGAGGCTCGTATCTCACTTTCAAATGAAATAAGTTTAAATGAAGTGCAGAAAAAAATGTGTATATGTAATTAAATAGGCGTACAAGGAAGTCATGTGGTGTCCACATCAGATTTTTTCAAAATATAATTATTAAAAATCAAATGTTATTAGACTGATGCCTCGTCAACTAGTTTTAAATTTACGTTTAAAGCTGAAAGAGGATAAAAATAGTACACTAGGCATAAGTATTTGGCATATGTTAATGATTTCCAGCCGTGTAAGTTACAAGCAGAACTCAAAAAATCAATTTACAAAAATGTTTACAAGCGGAAATAACCGACTACTTTTGGGTACTAACTAATTTTAACCAATAATTTAGAAGGGAACCTTCAGTCAAAATATGTTAAGTAGAATCCCCATCGATTAGATTGATTAGATATTAAAATTATATTTGATATTTTTTTTTAATTTTCAATGAAAGTTATTTAAAATTCATCATTAACTAATTTATATTATTTTTTTTATTAGCAAGCAAACAAAAAGCAGATTGAAAAACAAAAATCAAATGGAATTATGAGATGAACCATAAAATAACTAAGAAGGCCCATACTCATAGGAGTTTTTTTTTCAATTTTGAAAGGTTTAATAAACTGTTCAATGCAATACATGAATTTGAATTATTGATCAGCTGATAATACTGCCTACTTAGAAAAAACGTTCCTCAGTTTAAATTTTCAATACTATTTCTAAATAATGAGTTTATATAATGAAGTTTCTATAATGAAATTTTCAATAATGCTAGGAGTACTATTAAACTATCACTTATTTAATTTTTCTCTATTTATTTTTTTAGATTTTTCCAATATTGAAATGATTCTTGTTTCAGTTAAAATTATAAAATAGAATTTTTGCACCAAGTTTTAGTATATTTTATTAAATGAAAATCAAACTTCTTAAACGTTTTTTTATGTTCAACTGACAGTACTTAAATAAATATTCTTAGAATTAAATTAAATTCTCTACAAATTCTGTCCGTTTATGAATTTTTTTTTAATTTTCACTTTAAGAACAAATACTAAAATTCTTTTAGTTTCTTCATAAGACATCTGTTTTTTTTTTTTAATATAGTTTAGGCCCTCTAGTCAATGTTGGGAAGATCATTTCCAGGAATTTTTCTTCTTTGCCAATAAACTCTCATTCTTATAGACCTTTGGAATCTCTGTTCGTCTGTGATATTGTAATGTCTTTGTTTCAGAGTTTTGATTTTTAATTTTATTTTCAAGAATAATTTTTTCCCTGTTCAAAATCTGTTCTTTTGTAATTTCAAGTTCTTTAAGGTGGTTTTCTATTACTTTTAGCCAGTTGTTTTTAACTTTATTTTTTCTAGTAGTTTCTTGATTAGTCTGGGAGGTTGCTAAATGAAGGCTCTCTAGCTAAAGAAAGCTACAATTCTTTTCCTTATGATGCTCAATAAGAGTTCATTCTCATTTTTTCATTACAGACAAGTTGATATTTTTCATCTACTATATGTTTTTTGTTAATAAAATTATTCTTAGAATTCTTCATTCCAAACATTTTAAACTTTCTGAAGTTCTTCTGTTTTGTTTTTGCTTCTAAGATTGAACAGTGTTTCACATGCATAGCTTACTTATGGTCGTGTTAGTATGTTGTAGCGTTTAATTTTTGTGTTTATTGAGGGGGACTTCTTTTTGTATGTGGCTCATGTTAGTTTCTATAAAAGTCGAAATATATTGTTTCCATTTTGGATTGTTGGCTTTTTATTTATATTTCTTGGCATTATTTTTCAGAGATATTTAAATTTGTGATATTTGTTACTTGGTTGTTAAAGATGATGTGATTCGGATTAATCTTGGTGATGAGCATTATTTCAGCCTTTTCATAGGAGTTTGCAATCCAACTTTCCTTGCTGTATTCTGGAGGCTTTTTATATGTCTTATGGTTTTCTCCCAACTTTCTGACAGCAATGCAAGATCATCCGCGAACACTAGACAATTCAATTTTATTTGTTCCCCAATTTTCAGTTCTTTTTATGCTAAAAAAAGGCCTTTTTTTGCTTTTTCCATTCGATCATGAATTTTTTCATCCAATACGCAGTTGAAGAAAAGTGGGGGAAAGTCCGGCTACCTGACTTAGCCCTGTTCTTATCTTGAATGGTTTGGAGAGCTCTCTTCTAAATTTTAATTTGGAGTTTGAGTTTTTAAGTATTGATTTAATCAGATTTATTAATTTTGTTTGTATTCCAAATTCTTTAAGGGTATTTGGTAAAGATGCTCTATGGATAGTGATGTGCTTTTTGAAATCTATGAATATTATTAAATTCTCATTTCTTTTCTTTTGGTGGTCAATTTATCCATTTTAAATTTATGATTTGTTCTGGACAGCTTCTTCCTGGTCTGAAACCCCCTTGATATTCTCCCAGTTCCTTGTCTAGTTGGCCTTGGATCTTCCACAGTTAGAAAATATCTTGTAGGTTACATTGAGAAGGGAGATTCCTCTGTAATTGTTGGGATCTGTCTTGTCTCTTTTCTTGTGCAGAGGGTGGATTAAGGCTATGTTCCAATTCTTAAAGACATCCTTAATATATTTTATCTTTCCCATAAAAGGATGGCACGTGGGTTTGTTTGTTGTATGTGCTCACATTTTTATTTTAGTTTCTAGAGCGGATCAATGGTGGTGTACTGGGCAGCTGGGTGCAGTGCACTAACGATTCTTCATTCGAGTGTTTTATACTTCTTGATACAAATGATTTATCTAAAGTTATATTTATTCTTTGGGAATAAAAAAGGAAAACACAGGGGTTAGAGCTGTGTTAAAAAAAATCACAATTCAAGAAATAGCTAAAAATGTTCAGGATATTGAAGCTTTTCGCTGAATTTTTTGTTGTTGTTAGTATGCTAAATTCATGAATGTTATTTAGTTATAATTGGCAAAAACATTTAACAAAATCATGTGTAACGAAACGTACACCAAGTAACATTTTTGTGGCGTTAAAAAGGCCTACTTTTTTCTAGTATATATTGTAACAAGTTCGGTATAATGGACCTGAGTAACAGATTCCTGCCAATTAAGAAGAAAGTAGTAGAAAATATAATAATGGAAGAATCAAGAAAGGGAGCTAAAAGAAACCCTTTTAGTACAGCTACCAAGTCCATTTAACAATTTTCCATTGTAATACTGCTTGCTGACACACCTAAATAGATGTTGTTCTGTGAGAAGAATTACCGTAGCAGGGTAGGAATATCATGGGAAAATGTGAGGATGGACGATCATTCTCATGCTTCAAGTTTGGTCTGGTCCTGCAGGTAAAGAGGAAAGGAGTATAAATACTTCGGGGAAGACCAGTTGACAGTCAGTCTGGGAGAGACTTCTAGTGCTTACACATTCAACATGATTAAGGTGACATCACAAGTAATTCCAGTACATGAAAACAATAAATGGTTCGGTGAGTTACTTGTTAGTCTAAGTGAAAGAGATAATGTACTAAATTTCATTCATACATTATTAGGGTAATTTTATTAGTAAACAGCAAAGGTATTTGCAGTGAAAGCACTTAATACTTGTCTTAACTATTATAATATTGTTGTTAATACAAGAGTAGTTGTTAAAGGTGTTAAGATTAGCGATCATGCTAATGTCTTTTGTCAATGGAACTGAATTCTGGTTCTCAACATATATCCACCTGTAAATAAATCCTGACAATTACTTTAAATGCTGTTTTATATGTAATTACTGTTTATTATTATTATTGACAATTATCATTATTATTATTATTGTTGCGGTTGTGATTACTACTATTATTATTGCTGTTATCATTATTGTTATTATTGTGAGCTGTTTATTATTGTCGCTTATTGTTCTTATTGTCGTTATTATTATTTATTTGTTCTATTTTACAAATCTTTTTAAACTAATAAATTGTAATTATGTTATATTTTAAATTGTTAATCTCTCAATATCCTGATTGAGCTCCAAACGCACGACAATATTAAAAAAAAGTTGAAAGTGAGGATAAATGGTTTCCACCAAATAAAAAGGCAAACAATAAAACAATACAAAATACTATAAAAATGTTTTATGTTCTAACTTAAAACTAAATCACCGAGATTAAAAATCATAAAAATGAAATAGAATAGGATTAAAATTAGTATACAGAATACTCTCATTAATAAAAAATAATAAATAAAAATAAAATACAGTTCAACTAAAGAAAGTTGGTTAACTGTGCTCAGATTAAACAAAGGAATGAGATTCATCATTTCTTTGTCATAAAGCAGCAAAGACATAAAGGAAAATTAAAGTGCTACATAATAGAAGCAATTTTAAAATTCAATAACAAAGAAGTAGTATCTACAGCCTAGTTACAACTTCCTATTGTCTCTGCCAATAAATTAGGAAAAATATTTTTGTATAAAGAAGTGCTGGATCCAGAATCCCTGATCGGAAAGAAAAAATCTCTAAGAAGTTCATTTCAAATTATATCTTCATTTCATAAAATTTTTTGTTGAGCTGCATCTTGAAGGTATATAAATTATAAATACAACTTTTGATGAAAGCGGTAATAGGTTTAATTCTTTGAATTATTTTTTGTAATGTAAATTCTAGTAAATAAACACCAAAATGTTTTTTTAATCAGGAGGAATCACAGTATGGTAAACATTTCAAATGAAAACATAGCAAAGATATCAATTGAGTAAATTAGAAGTAATTTACTGTCATATTTATTTATTTAATAAGATCATAGATCAGGTTGTACATGATAAGTATAAAAAAAATGATTTTTTACTTCAGTATTGTATGTATGAAATGTGAAGATAACATGAAAATAACACTAAATCAATTAATAGGAAATCTTTAATTTTGCAAACATTACACATATCACTCCCTACTAAAAAAATGAAACAAAATTAACTCTCTAATATTGCATGACAGTGCTAAAACAGAGCTGTAAAATACAAAATACTTTCTGTTTAAGCCTTAAAGTTATCTAATAATGAAGTTTTTTTGTGAAAATTGAAATCTACAAGCTTCAAAGTTCACTAAATACAATTCTGTGAAACATTGGTACAATCACACACAAATTCTGATTTGTAAAGAAACTTATATACTTTACAGAAAATTTGATACATTGTGCTAAATTTACTATAAAACCTTTCTGTAATAAATTATATTATTAGTAATACACAACAAACTGACAATATATATATATATTTTTTTTTTAATGTGTAATTAGAAGTTAAATAAAAAAAAAATAATGATGTTTAAATTATGATTATTAATATTTTATAGCATACTTCTAAAAAAAAATTATCTGAGATAATCAGCTCAATATAAATAAATCACTATGTTAATTCATAACATTCTGATGTCAGCAAAAGTAATTTTATAACCATTTAATCACATATTTCTTATTTTAGTAGTAGAATAACTTCCTTTTTTATGAGATACAGTGCCTTAAATGCTAGAACTTTAGTTAATTAAAGCCATGACTCGCAGAAGTAAGGATGTATCAGCATATTTCTTAATGGTAGGAGTAATATGACTCTTGGAGGTGTTGGCCTTGATGCTGCTTAGCATCTGCTGAGGTACTACTGTGCAGGCTGCTGTCTCTGAGACTCTATGGTTGCTGCAACTGCAACTTTGGCAATGGTTCCAAAGTTCTGGCGACAGATGTGGTAACTCTGTCTCTTGAGGGGGTCTGCAGACCTCATCAGGGCAAATGCCTTCTCGTGGCAGTGCTGTTAGTACTGAGAAAACAGACATAACAGTACCGAGAAAACAGACATAAACCCTCATGTCTGACGAACCAGACTGAGTGGCTACATTGGGCCCAGAGTGGTTTATGGATGGCCAATTCTGGAAATAGCAGTCTTTAACATCAGGGATGTGGCATCCATGAACTGTTGGAAAGCTCTTCTATTGCTTGTCCTGTTGGGGCCTAATGACCCAAGTTTAGTGCCAAGCTGTGGCTGACAAGGGGGCTTGGTCTTCTCCATAACCAGGTGCAGGGGGCTGTAAGACATGTAATGTTGGTGGTGGTTAATGGTGCATGGTGATTTTTCCAGGTCGTCTGTGGAGATTGACCTACATGTGGAAAAAAAATTGCTTAAAAAATGATGAAACAAAAATGTGTTTATTAATATTTCTGCGATTGATATACAAACTCACCAAAATCAAAAAGATTTTAATAGACAGAAATGGCATAAAAAAAGTCCTCCTTACACATTACAATGTTCTTACTGAACATTTTTAGGGATTCCTGATTATTTTATCTGATCCTAATCAGAATTTCAGTTTCATAGCAATTTTAAAGTTTCTTTGAGGCAAAGAATGAAACAAATTATACTTCCTAAAGTTTTACATTAAAAACATAAATGTAGAAGAAAAAAGTTAACGATAGATTGACTTATTCTTACCTCATGATGAAATTATGTTAATTCTACCGAGGATATTTCTTAGTCATCCGTTTCAATTTTATTTGCTTATTAATAAAGGAATATTCTTTGGTTGCGTTGATCACTAACATTGGTTTGTTTCAAAATAGGTAATGGATAATGCAATTACTGTTACCTTATCATAATAAAAGAACCAACACAACAGAACCTGTAAAAAAAATAAAAATACATTTTCTAAACACAAAAACCAATAAATATACTGACTATTTAATTTAAATAAGATATAATATGGGTATAAGATATTATATTCAAAAGCTATATTTATTTTATTTTCAAAAAAAATTATAATATAAATTAATAATGAATAATTTTCTTAACTTGTGTAGAGAGCTGCTGTAGTATGTTTAATACTACTATGAACAGCAGTATTAAACATATGTTTGAATCATTTCATTTTCCATCTACCATCTAAGTTATTTAATCAGTCATATCTGAAAAATGGATTGAAATATTCTAATAAAATTCAGTATACATGCTGAATCTAACATTTTCTGTGAAATAATACGTTAAATTTAAAAATAATGGGATTTTAATCATTACTCTTTTGTTAACCTAAAATTGTTTAATTCGGCTAAATTTGTGGCCTTTTTCTAAAAATGAAACTTCAATTAATTAAAATGGCTTTAATAACCAAAGTCAGGTGTAAATAAATATAGTATGTTCAAGCCCCAATTCCTAAACAGGGATAAAGGAAGTGTATATTTGAATCAATTTTCATCTACTATGAAAAAGAAAGTTTTAAAATCAAACCAGCAGTGAACAATGACCTGCTGAAGTGTTTTAAAATTCACCAACAATAAATTACCAATTTATTTTTTAAGTTATCTATATAAATAAATAAAAATAAGTATAATTCAAAAATAATCAATAAATCTAGTTGATTTGTTTATTAATGGTGAAGATTTTTCTACATTATGTCTCTTAGCTATAGACATAACAATATGAGTAACTCATCAGTAAAATGAAATTTCTCTTTTTTTATATAACTGACAAGCCAATTAAATATGTGAAATATTATTTCATATAAAGTAAAATTATTTTTCACTTTTATTACAGGAGGAATAGAATACAGGTTGTACTATCTATTAATGTTGGTAATAACAATCATTAGAAGAAAAAAAATGAACTGGATTATTCTAAGGCAATGTTAAGATGGCCTTATAATCTATATTTATTAGTTTTCCTTTGTATGGAAACAACCAATCAACCTAGCACAGTATTACCTGTAAAAACTGAATTCTTGCTTTTTATTAAAATATACAATGTAATGATTGTATGACTAAGAACCATACAAGTAATTCCATTTGAATAGACAGTTCTCAACTGATATTCATAAATAAAAACTACTAAATGAGGTTTATAGCTCCCAGAGCAGGATGGTCCTGATTTTACCCTTGGCTAGTATGTCCTGCAAATTAGTATTTGTATTCACTTTAAACTGGGTACTAATGAAATAATGAAAAGTGTTGAATTCTTGAGGGATCTTTAAAACTATTGAATATTTTATAACTGTTTATAAAGCCCTAAATATTTATTATAGTACACAACAAGCTTCTTCTATCTTAAGCTCCTTTTGAAAGTGTGTTGTTCTGTTCATGAGTTGTGTTAATAGTTTTACTGTTATATTTTTAATTAAAATTAATGAAAAAAGAAGAAAAAAGTTATTCGAGATTGGAAAAATATATGTATATATCTGACAGTTCTAATTATGATAAATCACTGATAAGAAACCTCTTATCAACCTCTTAAAATGATGACATACGGTCAATTACAGTGGTTTAATCATAAAATGATTCACAAGAAAATTTACCAATATACATGAAAAATAAGTTTATTTATAGTCCAGAAAAAATTTTACATATTGTACACAAATTGTTCAAAAAAATTGAAAAATTCAGAGTAGACCTTCAGATCAGATAAAATTAATAAGGTTAAAACAAATCGTTTCATTATAATCAGGAATGGTAAGATCATCTTAACCAAATAAATACTCGGTTGAAAAAATTTAATCCTACTTGTAAAATAAAAAAAATATCTACAGTCCCTTAACTAACCTGCTTTGAATAGGTACTAGTTCTATTATAAAGTAATAGTATTATAAGCAAAGTATTATAAAGTAATAGTTCTTAGGTACTAGTAGTACTCATAAAATAAATTGGACTATTACCGAGTGTCCTAATTAAAAAAAATGATTGCCAAATCGTAAAATTTTTAAAATATCTCATTTTTGTGGCCCGAAAACCACATGTGGGAAAGGTGAGAAAAATCTGAAATGTTTACAGCAGTAAGTACTTTTTATTTACTTTAAACCCATATAAAATTTATTTTGTTACTTAAAGGGGTTGATGAGTAATGAAGCCATCAAAACTGCTAAAAGCACCATTCCTTCTAACGGTGAATAATGTATCCAAAAAATTCACAGCATGCATTTTTTCAGATAATAATGTAGGCCTACTACACAAAATATTTTGAAACATTATAATAAGGTAGCTTATATTCTAGAAAGTTTGTTACTTAACTATGACTCATACCCACAAACTCATGTTTAAACAGTGAATAGACATGTATGGACATGATTGTTTGCATAATCCTGAATATAAACAATGTAGACGGCTCAGATACTGTTTTGATTTCAATGTGATATGTTAAATTGTTGCTAGTGTTAATACTGTGGTTAGGTAATGAACACTGTTTATAAAGTAATTTTATTAGCATTGAACTTCTCTTTTATGCGATATCTTTTATTTTTAATTTTATTAATTAGAGAAATTTTTATTTTAGCTGTAGGGAAACTGGGATAAAAAAAGTTAGGTGCAACTGGTAGTTTTATAATTACATTTTATAAAAGGGATTTGGGTTGTTCAATTGGCATTCACACTGAAAGAGTATGTCACAAATTGACTTATAATAGATCTTCAGTGTTGCATTATATTTAATTTACTGAACAGCAAATAACATTGATATCTTTAAGAAGTGGATGTACTGAAATAGAAAAATATCTGTACTTTTCATAAAACTGAATATTTAGATAAATATTTTCATATTAATGGGAAAAGTTACTCTGACCCAATTAGCTGTCACACTAAACCGGTTAAGAATTTTTTTCAAGAATTATCTTTGACACTTCCAACAAGCAATCCAAATTTAAAATTAATTCCAAGCAGAGCCACTGTGTCCAAAATGTTTAAACAAAATACAAAAACTACAAGATGATATAGAAAGCGAACTGGAATGTCAACATATATTTGAGCCTCAATGTGTTATAGTCGAGTTGGTGAATAAAGCTTGTTCAGCACTTGGCATTTCCCCCCATTAAGGTTAAAAAATTATCGAGCATCACACAGGAACCAATTAAAAAAAATACAAAAATAGCCAAGTCATTTATCAATAAATTAAATGATTCCTTTGATTTAAATGTTTCTACTGAAGATACTGATTTGGTACTACAAAATTATGTTGATTTAGGTAGGAAATATGAAGAATTAATCAATAAAATAAAAACAGTTACATCAAACCAGGAAAAAATTAATATTTTAAGTTTATTACCAAGCAGCTGGAGGATTCAAAAAATTAAAATGAGTTTAATGTTAGTCGGTAAGTAGCTTGTCAAGCCAAACAAGTGGAATTTTGCCACAAATCGGCAAAAAGAAACCTAGTCACATAACTGATGAAAATGTTATTAAATATGTCCAAGATTTTTACCAGAATGATGAGCACATCCAAATGAATACAAGCAAGAAGGATTATGTCTGTAATACAAGCTGATGGAAAGAAAATTAATATTCAAAACAGGCTTATATTATGTAACTATACACAGCCTTCAAAGAAAAACATAATTTAAAAATTGGGTTTTTCAAAATTTGCTGATTTAAGACCTAAATTTGGGGTTCTGGCTGGTGGGTCAGGTACTCACTCTGTCTGTGTGTGTGTTATTGACCAAAATGTAAAACTCATCTTATCTGCTCTAAAAATGAATTTGATTAAAAAATTCTCCTTTGAACCATGGTGTGATGTAAAAAATGAAACGTGCATGTTTTCACAGTGTGAAAAATGTCCAAGCACTGTCAAGTGCTCAGATTACTGCATGAGAATTGCGATGATTTTGATCCTGAAATTATCTTCAAACAATGGGTTTCTGTTGACCTTTCTTTCTTTTTCCTGTTTAGCCTCCAGTAATTACCGTTCATATAATACTTTAGAGGATGAATAAGGATGTTTTGTATGAGTGCAAATGAAATGTAGTCTTGTACAGTCTCAGTTTGGGGTTTCTGTTGACTGTTCTGAACCAACTACTCAAATTCTTCCATTTCAAGAGTAGTTAGATAACTACTCAAAATTTAAATAATCTAAAAAGGGCATCACTTTGTTGCAAAGAAACAAACTAATTTCCTCAACATTAAAAAGGAAAACTTATTGGAAGGTGAATGTATTGTAATGGGAGACTTCTCTCAAAATTCTCCTTTTGTGATACAGGATGAAGTCCAGCCATATCACTGGTCAAAAACTTATGCCACAGTACATCCATTTCTCATTTTAAAAATTAAGGAAAATTACAAAGCCAAAAAAGCTAGTGTGTGATTAGTGAGTACTTGAAGCACAGTACTGCATTGTTCTTCTGCTTCCAAAAGCAAGTTATGAATAAAGTAAAAACACTGTTACCATCATTTTCTTTTCTTCATGCCATGAAAAAGGACCATGTGATGGTATTAGTGGAACTGTAAAAACGACTGTGACTAAATCAAGTCTTCAAAGAACAGTCAACAATCAAATTGTTACACCTTTTGAAATGTACAATTACTGCAGACAATATTAAAAATATAATATTTATTTTTGCTCTAATAAAGATGTTCAAGAGACTGAAGAATACTTCAGTGCTTGTTATCAGGTAATCACGGCAATCCCAGAAACAAGAACCTTTCACAGTTACGTTCCAACAAGTTAGAAATATATTCTGAAAGTCCAGGCAACCTCTAAATCACAAATATGTACGTTAGTATCAGTACACAAGGACATTAATTTTCTGATTGCTTTATAGATTTACCAAAGCCAAAATGTAAAAATTATGTCTGCTGCGTATACGATGGTAAGTGGTCATTAGGCGAATTCATTGAAGTACATGAAAATGAAGAGGAATATAGAATACACTTTTTCCATCTGCAGGATCCTGGTACTTCATTCAAGAAATCATTGGGGGATAATCAAACATGGGTTCAACAGGAAAATATTTTAAAAGATTTTCATGCCTTCAGAGCTTCTTCTAGCAACTACTGGAAGAGGACACAACATTCTACTGAAGATAAATGAGGACTTATCAGTTCTACTCAATAAAAACAATGGCAGGAGCACTAAGTTATGTTAGTTAAGTTTGTTATCAAAAAGAGCAAGATTTATTTATAACTTCCAGTAGCAGGAGTAAAATAATGCAAAAGTGAATTGAACAACTTGTTTATGTATTTGAATTGTTGATAATTTTGTAATTATTATTTATCATTTTGTAATTGACTATTTATTAATTATCAATTTATTCATTCTAATGAGTTAAGTTGTAATTTTTATAATCTGAAAAAAAAAATACAAAACATCTGTATTTTTAGATACATTGCTTATGGTTAGAAGGAACAGTGTTTATAGAAGTTTTGTTGGATTCATTACTCATCAACCCCTTTGAGTAGCAAAATAAATTTTATATGGTTTTAAAGTATATAAAAAGTACTTACTACAGTAAACATTTCAGAATTTTGCTTCCTGTTCCACATGTGGTTTTTTGGCCCCACAAATGAGACATTTTCAAAATCTTACGATTTGGCAGGCATTTTTTTTAATGAAGGGCACTTGGTAACAGTCAAATTTTTTTAATAAGTATTTCTAGTACCCAAGAGATAAAAGGTAACAAACAGGGCCTGTTACCCTAAGCCCTTCATTATTTATTTTAGGCCCAAAATTTGAAAAAAAAAAACAACTTGTAAACATAACTTCAGTAAACATTACAAGATTTGGTTAAGTAACAAAATTAATTTTGAGTACACTAAGATGAAGTTCCATTTTTACTCTTTCCAAAATGCCATTTTTGACCAACTACACAATGAAAAAATAAGAATGCTAGAGCTGATGGAAAAAGTGGCTGTTTTTACCTGTTGGCGAGTTAGAAAATCAACTATTACTCAAGAAAAACATTTTTTAAAAATAAAAAAAATATTTTTGGCCATTACAAGATGGGTAGTTATATATCAAATATTATTAAAATCAAAAATAGTGATGCACTGATCATTTGTTGAGTTAAAATGGAATACCCCTGGTTTACAGACCATTCTTTTTCATGGAACACATGGCATTGAGATAACATACCAGGACATGCTGAAAAACTGGCTTTTCCTTCAAGTAAATGAAGATTCATAGGATTTATCCATTCTGTTGGCACCTAGATGTTTGACACTATCTGAATGAATTTCTACCTCAACGATGGATAACACACATCGGGTATGAAGACCTGGCTCTTCAGTTCTGGCTTCTAAGATCACCTAATCTCACACTATATGACTTTCTGGTGGGGGTTTATGAAAGATGCAATTTCTGCATTCTGTCTATTCAGTAACATATTGAAATGTAATAGAATAACTACACAATGTTATCACTTATAATAGAGCATTCAGAACTATAATTTAATAAGAATAATTACGATACAATTTAATTTAATCCATGTAAACATTTTTAAATAAAAAAAAACTTTTGTCTTGTGAATGTAACCAGTAGCGTTTTTTTTATAGCTATATAAATCTGCTTACAAACGCATACCACACATCTGCACACTCACATACACACTCTCTCTCTCAAACTCTTATGTGCAGTCCAACAAAAATAACAGAGAATTTATAAAGTACATCATAAAATAAATGATAAGATTAATTCTTTATCAGTATTTATTTTCCTACGTCATTATTAGACATATATTCCAGATCTGTGGTAAAACCTGATTTCCTGTTTGGTTGTTATATAGTAGTATTTTGTTCTTATTAGTATATTTGTTGAGATATTCTGTTCTAGTTCTATACGGAAAAAAACATATTAGTGCTATAAACGTTTTAAAGTACTATTTACTATATGGAAATTTTGGTATAAAATGTGATAAACTTTTATTAGTTATTAATTCTTTTTCATCAATAATATTTATTTAAAGAGAAATAATAAGAAAAAAAGGTAAAAAGTTTTCATTAATTTTTCTGTAAACTTATATGTAACAAATGAAACTGATAAAAAGTAGAGGAAGAAAAGAAAGACAACACAAATATGGAATGCCAGCAAATGAACTGTGTGAGATTTACAAACATCAAGATGTTTCTACTATTTACACGAAGAGGTTGAAACCCATTACACAGACAGACCTAAACACAATTATTTTAGACTGGCTGAAAATAATTTGGGGCCAATTTTACCTCCTTTGGATAATAATTTATAGAAAATGGCTAAGTTTTTCATCAAAAGACTGAAGTACAGTAACTTTTATTTCCAAAAGATGGTATGCCTGATAAATCTTTAAGTGACTGCACTTTTCGAGAAGTACAAATAATGAATACTAATTAACATAAACAGGTAAATTACAATCAGATGTATTACAACAAAGATTATTTTTATTCTTAACAATTTTAATATTATGATCTGACTTGATATAATATATATATATATATATATATATATATATATATATATATATATGTAAATAATGTAGAATTAATAAACATAGCTGACTTTATTGTTTATGTTTGTTTAATAGAAATGAACCTTTCAGTAGATCTCATAAGTTGATAAAGCTTGTAAAAAACACTACTTGGCTTGCAACAGAACAAAATAGTTAAGATTGCTTTTATATTACATCATTTCTTTTTATCTAGGCTGAGAAACATGCATCTTAAAACACTACAAATGCTTGTTACCTACTCCAAAACAAATTTGGAGTATAGAGTAAGGTCTTCAATAATAAGTTTTTTTTAAGATGTGTTTACGACAATATTTTTTATGTTTTCCAACATTAAAAAATTGGAATTTCTATAAATTATATGGTATATCTCTCAGACCAAAGCAAGCGATTGAAGTTTTCTAAAAATAGTTATTGGTTACACATTTGAAATCAAAAATTACAAACTTAAAAAAATCTACTTGAGATAGATAAAAATTTAATTTATAACATGAAGCGAGGGTATTTAAAGAAGCAAAAGCATATTTTAAAAAAAATTCTGTTCTGTGATCAGGTGAAGGGAGCTGAAGTTTTGGCCCTAAAAACAGTGTTACAAACCTCATCTCAAATTTATTCACTGCATCTCCAAATAATAATTTACTAAACCAAGGTTTAAGTAATGATATAACAATAGCCCATATGAAAAAACCCGTTAAATTATAACATTTTCTTTTACTGTAGCAATAAATTGAACATTAAAATACGTTTATAATCTAACTGTTATAACCTTTACTGTATATTTTGATAGCAGTTGTGATTTAGTTAATCACGATGGTAGTGAGGGATATCATGGTAATAAAACTAATCATAAACAGAACAGTACAACTCAAACAAAAATTTGTTATCAAATGAAACACAAATACTCATATGATCTATGCAGGATTTAAAAAAGTACTGTGGGAATTACAGCACAAATCATGTCTGTTACATTAGAAACTGCTTTTGAACAAGTCCGGTAATATATAGTTATAGTTATGTAATCGAGAAGGGACTAGTTTGACATATGAAACCGAGTTAGTAAAGTAATTGTTGAATGTACTGATCAGCAACAGTACCAAGATTTACGTAAAAATGATTACATAATAATAATGGAATGTACAAAATATACGGGACTGCCACAATTTCAGCCACTAATACAGGATAGTCACAATTTGAGCCAATATACTACCCGATTAATATACTACCAATACTACCCAACCAGAATATCAAGCAGTAGTTATATGTGGTCTCTGTAACTTCAAAATTTAAAAGTTTGGTACTGAATTCATGGATTAATGAATAGATCTTGTGGATTCATGCATCTAGCACTTTCTGATTATAAAACATTAACAACTTAACTTTTAAGTGACAAATCAGCTATTTATGTAAACAGATTATGGTCTTTGTTTTTGAAAAACAGATTCAATTTAAATTCACTGAATGTATTAAATTGGTAGTAAGCAATTTAACGCAGCATTTTGATTGTTTTAAACAATAAAATTTAGATCCTAATGAAAAATTTAATTCATTTATGAAGCATTTAGAAAAAAGTTTAAGAAAATCCAAAAATTGTATAAGTAATCGACTAAACATTCCTGTACACGGATGAGAGAAATGTATGAGAGGAAGAAAATCTTAAATACAGGGTTTCTTACAGTATTAAATCGATTATAGTAGATAAAAACCCAAATGAAATAAAGCTAATAGATAATATTATAAATTCAAAAAATTGAACTAAGCAATACATAATGAAGGTATGCAGCAAAATACATGAAGCTTTAAAACCATTAATAATCCTAAATCGGTGATCAAGGAATTGGTCTTAAATCTGTGACACCTAGGGCAGTTGATAAATTTTCCATTAACTCTAATGTAGAAAACTGACAATATTGTTAATAAAATACACAAAATTATGAATATATTAATTGCATTTATTTTAACTGTTTCTAATAATGTTTTAAAAGTAATTAAAAAAATATAGAATAAAGTCAGTATGGTATGGGATAGTGTCCTTATTAATTTTTTAAAGTTTTCTGCACATTTAATTACAGATACTAGCTTAATGCTGCTTGGATTAAGGCTATGTTTCCCCAAATTCTTTAAAGATTATGGAAGTAGTCATCATTTTAAAAAAAAAGTTAATAATTGGTATCCTTCCACTTTTGCCTAATTTTAGAGAAAAATTATGACTTAAAATGATTTAATGATTAATATTCTTGCCCACTGTTGGTTTGGGTTTTGTAAAAATCTGGCTTTAAGTTTACTACAGAAATATTCAGATATTTAGGTAAAAATTGAATCTATGCTCCTAGATATATCTAAAGCTTTAAATTAATTTTTCAGAAAATTCTACAACATTCTTAGGTGTGAATACTGACAAAAATCTAAACGAAAAGGTTATATTGTCTGAACAATATACCTTCAGTTTGCTTTGTTTTATGAATTCAATCTACTAGCCAAGGATGAAATTTACTATTACATATAATAATAATACTATTGTATTAGTGAATTCTTTTTTGTGATAATACATTAATATGACAATGTATTTTTAACCGATCACATCCATAGTAGTAGTGGTAAGTAAGTTATGTATGTTTGTTTGTTCCATTCTGTAGCTTCACTGACCCAAGCAATAACAACCAACTTTTGGCTAGTAACAGTCTTCGGTCTGGAAGTAACATATGATATCTTAAATTGTTTTATCTAAGAGGGTGGGGCAAAATTAAAAAATTACACAATCTACACGATTCCCCAAAAAGGAGTGTAATGTATTTAGTCTATGTATGCATGTATGTTCCACGCAGCAGTTACATTAGATGCAATTTTGTCAATTACTGTAGAAGACTGGAAAAGATCAGTGTCAAAAGTTCAGGAGATAATGGATTCTTAATGGAAAGCAGATGCATTAATGGAATTTGCCATTGAAAGCATAATTATAAATATAGGATGGGCAATGATGAGACATCAGGTAGTGAAGATGAATTGAAAATTAATTCCGGTGGAAGTGAGTCAAGCTCAAAAATCGAGGATTGTTGGCTTATCACAAAAGATAGCGGAAACTGCAGATGAAAACAGTAAAGGACTTTATTAAGGTAGTATTGATCGTTTAATTATTTAGTAAATTAATACAAAAATAATAATTAATTTTGTATTCTGCAACTACATCCAATTTGTTGCGATTCCATAGACCTATATGTCAAAATTATTACTATTAGATTTAAATATAATGATGTGAACTATAATACCGTTTGCTTAATTAAATTATTGTAATTAATTGCAGGAGGTTAAATTTATTTTATTTATGAATACAATAACGTAACTTTTACGTTTATCGTAATCAAAAAGAAATTACAGGTTCCAAAAAATACAGTAACCTATTTTAAACAGACAACATTTCTTGTTTAGAACTGATCGACAAGAATGTCACTTTGTTCAGTAGGATACAGTCTAAGCCCAGACTGTAAATGTATTGGCACATATATTGGTGCTAGGACTGAAAGCCTAACTACTAGCATTTCACATGAGTTGGCCTCTGTTTCAAGCAAACTAAAAACATTGTCATTTTCTATATGTCTTTTGTGATAAGGTAATATACAAAAAAATAGAGTTCACAAACTTGCTGTACTGTATGTAATTGTTGAGTTTTACTCTAAATTATATATTGATGTGATCTAGGCCTACTTCCTGTAGTTTAGCAACTAATAATAGTAAAACCACTCATGAATCGTACATGACTAAGGTGCTATTTATGAATTATTGTAAACACAACACAATTCTAAGAATTTCATTTACTTATTTTTAATCTACTCTAATCATTGCGTTGTGAAGAATCATGTCACACATCACTTGTAAACTTATTTTCTAGATGTGGTTATTATAGAAACATTTATTGTGGTGTATATTTTACATAATGAAGTGAATAGCTGTTAGTGATTTATTTTTATTATTCATTGTGCTGTTTTCATTTAAGACTTTGTCATAAATTCAGTCATTTAAATCTTTAATATTTCAATACAGTTACTTTCTTTTAAAATGGCCAAGTTAGGAGACAAAGGTACTGTAGTTTATAGTCAGGTGAGGGTAATTATATTCAATGTTTACAATTTCTTTTTACACAACAATACCAGAACCGGAATAGTGAGAAAAACTAAAGTGCTGAATGCGGTTGTTCAAGTGACAAAAGTATCAAAATGAACGGTCCAAAGAATTATAGCAGAAAGGAAATTAAATGAAACTGTGAAGTCGTCTGTGTTTGTTTCACCGAGAAAACACGAGAAATTTTGGTTATGTAACCAAAAAATGAATTCTTACTGTAAAGAGAATTTTGCAAAATGCCTGTGAATGTGAAATTAATTTCAAAGGGAGTGTAAGATCTTTATGGAGAATATTACATAAAATGGAATTTAGATGGATAAAAAGAGAAGACAACTGGAAAATACTGACAGAACGACATTACATTAAAATGCAAAGAATGAAATTTCTATGACAAATTTCCCTGTTTCGTGACGAACAAAAACCAATTGTTAACACAGATGAAACCTACATTCACAGTAGTCATTCGACACCAAAATCATAACGACAGTAGACACAACAAACCTTCACGAGGGACTGAAGAAAACCAGTATCCAAGGGCTCACTATTAATAACTGCTCATGCCGACTGTAATAAAGGATTCATTAACAATACTTTACTTATGTATGGTCAAATAAGAAAGGAGATTATCACAAATTGATGGATTCTTAAAAGTGCATGAAATGGTTACAGGAGAAGTGCATTCCCAACTTGCCACCTCGGTCGATCATTGTATTAGATAGATAACACATAGTATCGATATTATAAAATTACACAAAGAAAGTCAAAAGAAATTTCTAACAGATGACATTTTTGATAACCCATTGGATTCAAGTGAAAGGACAAGTAAAGCACCTAAAAAGAAATACAACTTTTAACATGTTGGGCATTCTTAAGTTAGCTGAAGAGGAATTTCATAAAGTGTCTGAAGGTGAGTGGGAGCAATGTCTGCGAGCAAGTTGTCAACGTTGAAAAAGAATACATTGAAGGTGAACATTTACATGATGTGCATATTGACAATTTTGTGATAAATGTAAATTCAGAATTGGACACAAGCTCTTTAGACAACCACGACTTCAAAATTTGCAAGTTACAGCAATAAAGTGAGTAGAAAAAATAATTATATAAAGTACTTTAAAATAATAATTGAGATACTAGTTTTAATTAAATAGCATCATATGTAGTTTTGGTTATAAATATCATCTATATTAAATTGACAATGTTTTCAGTTGGCCTAATACCATGCCAAATGTTTGCTGAATGCTAGTAGTATTTTGTGCCTACTTACATGCCGACAGTTCTACTGCTGTTATATCTCCATCTCTGTCTATAGCCAAACACAACAACAGGGCTGTAGTCCTGCAAAAATATGAACTTTTCCTTGTTGACTTGTACCAATATAGTATCTAGATGACTACTATATCGAATGATCAAATTATGAAAACAAAAAAGTGCTAAAAATAATTATTAAAAAACAAAAAATCTAACTACTAATTGAACACATCTACCTATAATAATTATGAAAAATGAACAAAAATTTGTTAAGTTTTTCTTTCTTATCTTACAGGTATTTTTTCAGGATATACTTAGGTTAGTCTGTGATGTGAAATTTATTACAACTACATTTTATATTGTAGTTGGCTGTCTGTTAATCTTAACCAAGTGGAGCCATTAGTCTCCATCTCATATTGACTACGCAGGGACTCGACTACAACATAAATGTAAAAGTAATATTAAATTTCACATTCCATACTAACTTAATGTATCTTGAAAAAATACCTGTAAGTAAAGAAGGTAAAATTTGTTTAAAGATTTTTTGTTGGTTTTTCATGGCTATTCTAAGTAGATGATGTATGTGTACATTAGTGGTCAGGTTTTTGTTTTTTAATAGTTATTCTATTATCAGAAAAGAATATTAAGAGCGATTACAAATTCAAGATATAATATATCATGTATAAGGAGTTATTAAAAACCTACCCTACCTTCATGTTATTTTTATGAATCAAATTATAATCTTAATGACAAAATGCATCAAAATCCTTACAATTATCTGTGTACAATTCTGTACACAGATATATTTTGTTTTTTCTCATTGCTAATTGATACTTTTACACTTTATTATTTGCGTAGAAATGTTATAAGTTACTGAAAATGCTTTAAAAAATGAATGAATAAAAAATTGTAGTACCTGATAGACAGTGAATTCTACACAGCTGAAGAATAATTAGCATCTTCAGTAGGTACTGTAATTTGTTTTATATTATATATTTCTATGTTAATTTTTATTTTCTCTTATCCCCCCATTATGTTTTTTTTTGTATATGTGTCACTCTTTATAAAGATAAGCAATAAAAAAAAAGAAATAATTATCTATCAAGCCAGTTTTCCTTCCTATAGTTACACTCTGTAAGCAAGTTATTTGTTTTATTATTATATAATTTTTGTTCAGGGCAAACTAGCTGTTTTAGTAATAGTATTTTTCATTATTCACTATTATCATAATCATAATAATGAAAATTATCATAACATATATATACAAATATTTTTTTGAACATTATATACCACTGTATCAAATAATTATATTAACAACTTATTATTTAAATCCATCAGATACAGTTCAATAAAAGGTAAGAACATTTACCTATGTGTCTGTAGCACTTTCATAGCTTTAACTCTGATTTTTATAAAATAAAAAAAACAATTATAAATATAATATAAAGTTAAAAAAAACATTTGATAGCAGATATGATTAATATTTTAAATGAAAACTATTTTAAATTGTTTTACAAACCTACACTCATTTATTAAGTATTAAAAATGCTAAACGAAAATAAGATGTAAGAATAGTTCTTTTCTCTCAGCGACAAAGATCAATAATTTTTTATACATAAACTGAATTTATTATGTAATAACATATTATTATGTTAAAAATTAAGCGATAGAAAAATAAATAATGAATAATGAAATAAAATTTTGATAAAAAAAATAAACTTAATGAATTTTTGTACTCTGAAATCAGTTCAATATCTATATACAAGCAATGTATTCTTTAGCATCACCTACATTCAGATACTAAATACAATTTGTTATACGAAAATAAATTAACCAATTAACCTGTATCCTTTATCTTGTCCTCTGCTTTCACAATAGTTAGGCATACCCCAATTGATTCTATTATTAAAAAAACAGAAGGGTGAATTTTCACTACACTGTTCATTTATTGCACCAGGTATTATTTACTGCCGGTCTCCGTGGTACGAGTGGTAGCATCTCGGCCTTTCATCTGGAGGTCCCAAGTTCGAATCCCGGTCAGGCATTGCATTTTCACACACGCTACAAATCCTTCATCCCATCCTCTGAAGCAATACCTAACGGTGGACCCGGAAGTTAAAAAAAAGATATTATTTACTATGCACCGTAGTAACATTATTACAAAAAATTGTTAAGGTTAGTCAGCAGGAAATAAACTTTATTTAGTGTTAAATATTACTGAATAATAACAATATTATATGCAAAAGACTGGAGAAAAAAATATTTTTTCTCTTTTATTTTTAACTTTACAAATAAAATGCTAAGCGTTTAATAAAGACACTTGATTCTGGTGTCTAAGGGGCAAATCTTTACAAATCTCACAGCAAAAAAAATTATTGCAAGTCTATTCGCAAATGGATCTTATTTTCACAAAATTAAAATAAATGAGATGATTACACCTAATTTAAAACTGTATCTTATTTTGACAACTCCCGAATGCTATATAAAAGTACAGTATATTTTCAATCAGGAATGAGGGTAAACAAATAAAATTAAAAAATGCAAGAGAATTGCAACGAGAATGGTAATATCAATAAAATATTACTTCTGATGGTTTCTTTATTTCTCTGCTAAATTCGCTTCATAGTAGAAATCGCTCCTTGGTCTGATTATATTAAAGTTGTAAAATATTTCTGTAACTCAACGGTAATACAAATTCACTTCGACAAGTGCATTTTTTAAAAGAAGGATGACTTTAACAAAGGCTCTTGTACTTTAAATGATTTAGCACCTGTATTTTGTAAATATTTTCCTTCCTACCTGTAACTAATACTTCACAGAAAATAAAGTGCAAACACTTCATCGAATATTAATTACGCTTATTAGGGAAAGTGATGTGCGAAGCTGTTTCCCATCGCCTACTCCACCGTGCCAAATATAGGACCGCACATCGGCCAAGCTTACCGAAATACAGGTGATACCTGTTCCTAGGAGGAAAACCTTTATTCTTCAACACAAGTAATGGCCACAAAGTGAACATCATTATCTCTCAGAAAGCAACTCTCACCAGCATCTCTTATAAAACAGCTCTTATATTGTAAAATAAAAAAAATAATCTAGCTCTTTCGAAAAATATGTTATACACGAGGTCCGTAAATAAAGTAACAAGAGACACTAGGTTTTTTTTTGGCAGCGAAAATGGCAACACTATAAAGTTACTAGTAAACATATGGTTATATGAACAGCTGATTTATATTAGATATTAGTATTTTTAGTCTATTGTCACATGAGATGTAAACATACTTTTCGTGAAACGAGTTTTTGTTAGGCATTACAAAAATGAGTAAACATTGTGCAATCAAGTTTTGTGTGTTAAACTCTATGAGAATGCTACTGAAACTTTTTCAAAATTGAAAAGGGCACATGGAAATGATGCTCTGTCACAAGCCTAAGTTTTTAGTTGGTTTAAAGCACTTTCAGATGACCAGGACTCAGTTGCGGACGATCCACGCTCTGGAAGACCGTTAATGTCAAAAAGTGACGATAGTAATGACATTATCCATAAGGAGTTTTGCTTATAGGACATACTGTAATGTAAATCAATAAGTTTACCGAGAAATTCTTGAAAGACTGCGGAAAAGAGTTACCCGCATGAGACCAGCCATCAAAGACAACTGGATGCTGCTGCATCATGACAATGCAAACTGTCACACTGCACTCTCAATTAATGAGTTTAGCAAAGAAAAACATTCCTGTAGTTCCTCAACCACCTAATACACCTGACTTGAGTCCCTGCGACTTTTTCCTGTTCCCGACTTTAAAAAAACACCTTAAGGACACCATTTTGGAACAGTAGAAAACATTTTTAAAAATGTAACCGACCATCTGAAGAATATTCCGGTTTCTGAGTTCCAACACTGCTACGAAGAGTGGTAAACCGTTTGAAGCATTGCATGGCTTCCCAAGCGAATTATTTCATAGGTGATATAGTCCATGTATAATTTGAATGTAAATAAAACGTTTTTCTGAACCAGTCTCATTACTTTATTTACAGATCACGTATACTGCTACGGAAGTAGAATGTATATTCAGAAAAAAAAAGATTTTATTATTCCATTATTATATTTATTATCAAAGCACTGAAAAGCATCATTCATCAGAATTATTCACTCGTTCAATTTTTTAAATAGATACGTTAAGAAAAGATTTTTATTTTCATTATGCAGTTTTTTTTTTAAAATTAAATAACTACACTATTATAACATTTTATCATTGTTTTTACTTAACTTTTGAAAGTGATATCCTTAAATGAGCTTCCAAAATTTGTTCTCGATGTATGTACATCAGTACTTACACGATTTACTGGTATGCATCACTGATGCTAACGATTCCGTTAATGACAAAAAATTTAATGAAAAGAATCAGATTTACACGAGATTAACTTATACGAAACATAAATTCAAAAACACAGAAAACTTTATAAAAACAAAATAACCGAAGAAATAATTAAACGACTAATCATACTCGACTATCAAAAGAAAATATAAATGGAGACAAATAAAGATAAAAATACAAACAGAATGCATCGCTATCAAAACCAAAACATACATAAAATAACATTAAGTTATCAAAGGTTATATTTCCTAATTATATAAAATAAAAATTACGCGTCAGCAAACGATGAAAATAATATTACAATTTAATAATGTTTTGAATATTCATAAATAATAAAATAATGAAGCGTATAAAAATATTATTTTTAATAAATATACAAATTATAATTGTCCAGTTACACGAGTGATTAGCATAGATGTTAGTATAGCTGTACTACAATGTTGCAGGACTAAGGTTAATATTTATCTACGATAAGTTACAATTAATTATAGTGAACGGGTGTACTGCATCGTACGCATATCTATGAGTCAGATGGGATTGTACACTACCATGATGCGACAAAATTATACGATCGCAAAGTTTATTCATCGAAGATGATATAGATATGCCACTATATTTATTTATATATTTATTCTTGAAGGTAACTACAGGCCGATGCATGATTACAGTTACCGAATTTTTTTGTTTATGAGAGATGAATTCTGCAACGTGTGAAAAAGTCCAGGACTTGAACCCACAACCTTTTAGATGAAAGGCAAGTATTGTCATTACGAAAAAATACCAAGTATAATCTGTATCGCATTATGATACTGTGTGATTTAAGCTTTGGCAGTGGTAGCAGGAATTTCTAGATCGTCTTAGGGGGCTTATGCAAACTGTAAATAATCTTTTTCTAATGCGACAAGTTTATCGTAAAAATTCAAATTAAAAAAAATGTTTAAACCGATTTAAAATTTTACAAATTCTCAAGCTATACTTCTTTATTTATTCTATTGCTATCAAAATTTAGATATAAAAAAATATCTTAAATAAGGTTAAAAAATTAAAAACAGAGGAAAAACATTTTGTTACATCGGTCTGAGACTGTAAAAATACTTCTACATTTTTAATGTTAAGCTAAATTTTTAATCTAAATTTCCGCATATAAATTCATCAGAATTTATATGCGAGATCTGAATTTATTTTTAGAGATCTGTACGATATTAATTCCGAAGAAAAATAAAGCGATAACAAAAAAAATTAATCTTTATAAATGATTATATTCTGCTGCTAGTATACAGAATTGTTACACGAGTTAGGATTCATTTTGAAACTTCCTAACCAGAAAAAATGGAACGCACTATTATCATATTGTATTGATCGAGACTAGAAAAAATTACCTTCTATAGGCAAAACACATGTTTTTGTTTATTCAAAGAAATACGCACTCTTTCGTAAAAATAATTTTAAATAATTTAAATCGAATGACTGGAAATTCTTCTGAAAAAGGAATTTGCAATGTTTGTTAGGCTATTTATCGACTTAGAATGACTAATAGATTTAATGTAGTGACGCTGATAGTTCGCAAGATAAAAAATTCAATACATTCACAGATAATTGGAATAGTTTTCAAATCTGAATTACCCTCCATAAATTTTATCTGTTTAGCGATCACATTAGTAATCATAAAAGTATATAAACCGCTAAAAAGGTTAATTTTTTTTTTAAATTATAAACTTTAACATCAAACTAAATTTTATAAATACGCATTTTAAAATTTACTTCGTAGTACTTTCAGTCACTCTAGCCACTTTTGTGTCCGAAGCTGATGTTCACGTTCTGAAATCAACAAATATAAGTAGGTTTTTAAATTAAGTAGATACCGGACTTAGAGCGTAGTTAAAATGCGTTGAATTTTGCACTACATTTAAAGTAATACTCAAAACGTGACGCAACCTTATGGCAGAATGTTTCCTTCTTTTGTTGCCGGTTTAATCGAGGAAAAACGGGTTACACAATGCAGCAGAGAATATTAATTGTCTCCCGATATATTAGATGTGCCGGTTACGCCCAGATCCAGAAGGCCTTCGCAGAAACGTAACAAGTCCTCCATCAACCGGCAGTACGACAAGAAACAGGGAATGCGGCAGATGGAACCAAAAGTGGTAAAACCAGAAACGTTGATCGAAGTGCATGCCGCTTATTTCGTTAGTCCCAACAAGTCTCTGCGACGCTTATCTAGCCGGTCTGGTCTCTGCGTTAGTAGCGCCCCGTCGGCATCGCGCAAGCGTTTAAAGATGCATCCGTACCGAATTCGTGTCGTTCACGAGTTGTTACCTGCCCTGGATAAAGTGTAGCTTTCTGTCAGGTTCATGTCATCTGTAACACCAGACGGGGAAGAACTCGACGATCGGTTTCGTTCTGACGAGACACAGTTCCACCTCGACGGATATGTGAATGCACAGAATTCACGCACTTGGTGAGCGGAAAATCCACATCGGCTGCATTAGTCTCCTCTGCGCGGACAAAAAGTGTGCTTGGTGTGCGATTCTTCATAACATTCTTTCACGACACGATGAACAGTGAGCGCTACACACAGATAGTAGTGATGGACGATTTGTAAACACTATTCCTGCAGACCGGCTAGAATACACGTGGTTTCAGCAGGAAGATGCTGCGGTTCGTACAGCCGACAACACTATGACTTTATCGGATCAGTGTTCCATGGACAACTGATTTCGAAGGGGTTGTGGGCTCCTCGGTTTCCTAATTTATCTCCTCCTGACTTTTTCTTGTGGGGATACCTTAAGGATGCCGCTTACAAAACTCACCCTCACACCGTTCCCGAATCGCAGAGCGAAATCGAACGATGTGTCGCTGCAATTCCTCAACAAATGTTACATGTGTTTAAGAACGTGCAACATCGTATTGAATTGTGTGAATCGCATAATGGAGGCCGCTTTTAAGTATTTTAACTTATTCATTTTCCCTAAGGTTGCGTCACTGTTTTACTACTCTGTAATTTTAGTACATTTTATGTTTATGTTTTTGTAAATATAAAACACTAATACTAGTAATATAAAACAATAATTTCATAATAAATATTTAAGTGTGCCAAGAGGTAATCCTTTTGGTGCGTATACGAGGTGTGTTCAAAAAGTAACGAGAATTTTTGTTTTTTTGGAAAGAACTTCATTTATTCGTCTACATTAATGTTATCCCCTTTAAAATAGTCCGTTAGATATTATACACTTATGCCAGCGCTTTTTCCAATTCCCGAAATACTTCTGGAACTCGATTTTTGGAATAGTGTTTAGCTCTTTCAACTATTCGCATTTAATCTCATCTATGCTTGTAAAACGACGGCCGTTTAAGGTTCTCTTTATTTTTTGGAATAGAAAAAAGTCATACGGGACCATGTCTGACGAATATGGCGGCTGGGGTATCATTAGTGTTGTGTTTGGCTAAAAACTGACGAACAAGCAATGAAGTGTGAACAGGCATATTATCGTCGTGCAAGCCACGGATTGTTTCGCCACAAATCCGGGCGTTTTTTCGGATTGCTTCACGCAAACGGCATTGAACTTGTAGTAATACTCCTTATTGATAGTTTGTTTGACCTTGTGGTATGTATGATGCGCTACGCCGTTAAAATCGAAGAATACGGTGAGCATAACCTTCACATTCGACCGTACTTGTCGAGCTTTTTTCGGTCTTGGTGATCCAAAATGCCTCCACTGAGACGATTGAGCCTTAGTTTCGACATCATATCCGTAAACCCATGTTTCATCACTTGTAATTACATGTTTCAGTAGTTCTGCATCGTTGTTGACTTCATTCAGCGACTCCTGAGCAACTTTCATTCGAAATTCAACAATGTTTTTTGTTCGAAATCCAACAATTTTGGAATAAGTTTTGCTGTCACAGGTTTCATACCCAAAATATTTCATGGCATGAGCCAATCGATATCCCAACATCATCAGCGACTTCTCTGATAGTGATTCGGTAATCGTTCATAATCACTTATTTTACTTTTTACACGTTTTCATCAGTTGATGTGCTGGGGTGTTTGGGGCGATCGTCATTTTCAACGCTTATACCACTCGTAAACCCTTGCTTTACTCATAGCAGACTCACCAAAAACAATATTTAACATTTTTAAAACATTGCTACACTTTATTCCATTCTTATTGCAAAATTTAATACACATTCTCTGATCCATTATTTAAACAAATAAAAAATCGTCCATCGTACCAAAACCCGTGTTATCCTTATGATAGTTAACAACAGACTAAACATCCAATATGGCTAAAAATGAGAGCGAAAAACGCTTTGGCGATATCATTGCCCGGAATAAAATTTTATAGAAGAAAATAAATAGAAAAAAAAAACTCTAAAAAATTAAACAAAAACCTACAACTAATATCACAGATAAAATTTATTTAAAAAAAAACACTTAAACTAACATCACAATCGCAAAACTAAAATTAAAAATAAGCGTAAAACTAAATACGTAAAATTTAACTAAAAATAAAAAGAATTTAATAATGTCCAAGAGGGGTGAAAAGGACGCCAACTCGGATAGCGGAAAGACTAAAATATTAACATAAAAACTAAACTTAAAAACTAAAATATTAAAAAGCTAAAAATTAACAACTAACAACAGATAAAATATGACTAAAAAAACAACGTAAAACTAATATCACTAAAAAAAATTAATATAACTACTATCAGAGATAAAAAAAAAAACTTAAAAATAACTATATACATATAAAACGTAAAATAATTTAACGAACTCCGAGGAGTGTAAAAAGCTCCTTCTCGGATAACAGACGAAAAAATAAATAAACCATCACACAATACTAAAAAGTTTTGCATCACAATTCTAAAAACCCGGTCCAAAACTTTTTTATCATTGCCCAGGGTTTGACGAATTTGTTCATCTTATGTTTTGCTTTAGTGCACTGTTGATTGTTCTGGTAATTTTGAATTACTTTTGGGATAAACAGAATGAATATTGTACATCAGAGTACAAAATTTATCTTTTTATAAATATATAATATCATTTCCGATTCAATTTCTTAAAATTAATAATTATTGTAAAAGTTTATAATATCATTATATTTAAACAAATAAAAATTTCTGTTTAATTAATTTTATTTTGGTTTCTCATTTTCAATCGAGTGCAAGGACGTAACTGTAAAACTTAACATTTTATATCGGAGGATATAAAAAGGTTACGCTATTTTACGCTATCATTACATAGAAAAAAAAAATTTACGAAACACCGTCATTAAGAATTAAAGCCTACAATAACCAGATACATACTCTAATTCAATAAACGATTATTCAGCCTTAATTTAACTAAATTAATTCGATATATTTTCTTTGTTTTATTACATTTCTTTCTAATGTTCTATAAAACATTCAAATCAAATAAAAATGCAATCTCTTTCCGAAAACAATAACATAAAAGAGAATTATATAATAGACCTTAAAATGATAAAACTAAAACAGATTTTCATACAAAACATCTGTACGTATGTGCGTAGAAAACAAACAAAGTATACATAAAAACAATCTAATTCTTTTAATTTTTTTTTATACTAGTGAATGCCGAATTCAATAATTTCCTACGAACGTTGTTCATGAAAACCTACTCCGAATAAATAGAAAATATCAATTTGGCAGGAAATCTATAATATTTCCTGCTATCAGAAAGTTTACATTGTGATATTACGGAAAAATAATTATATCTAAGAGACTTATTAATCAAGGGTTATTTATTTTATTTAATCTTCTATTGGTGAGGGGTTTTTTTTTACTTATTATTTTTGGGATTTAAAAATAAGTACACATACATCATAATGTGCATGATTTTGGGGATATAAGTGATTTCATTTCTTTTTTACTAAATTCCTTCACTCATTTTAACTAAATGACCGTGTTTTTTTAGTTATAATATGCCTCATTATTTAAAACTATGAACTTTATATAATTCACAACATGTGACAAATTTAACAAATATAACATTTTCAAAACTCCTCAATAATACTGTCATAAGTGATACTGCTCCCGTACTTACATCGATCAACTATGTAATCGCTTGTGTAATAATTTTTTTTTTCAATTAGGTAAACATATTTAAAATGTAATTGTAAAAAGGTTAGTTGATTTGAATTGTGTCTGCTGGTTCTGTAAACACTGTCATATGATTATACAATTCAAAAGGGTTGAGAGTATTTAGATTATATGATTAATATTAAGGTAGTTGTCTATTTTAGTAGATTGGTGATTTGCATTCATCTGATAAGTCAAATGTCATTTTTAACTACCCGTACATTGTAAACAGCATTCAGCCTAACTAGAAAACAGAAAAAAAAATTGTCAGCAAAATTAGTCGACACCAGGCTAAGAACGCCGACACTCGTTAACTGAAGATGGCACCACGTAGACAGTATACTTATTAAATTAGGTTCGGATTTTGGCTTAAAATATTCATAGTTTTAAATAATTTCCACGATCATAAATATGATCGTGAAAATTAAAAGTACGTCTAATATAAAAAAGATCAGCAGTCTCAATTAAATGTTGACGCTATTCAAAATGAATATCTGCAACTTATACCTTCTTTTAAATTCTAATCGTGTGACGATGATGTGTCCAGTTTTTTCCCCAGATTCCTATACCCTGCCTAATAATTGGCGATTTCAACGCTTATTACCCTTCTTGGGGCTCACCATCATGTTCTTGTAGAGGCAGAATAATTGATCGATTGAGACAGAACGTAGACCTCAGCTCATTGTACGATGGATGTTACACGTTTGTATCTTTGTGTATCGATCTATCGTTCTACCTGGCGCGTTTCCAGAAACGTTTTTGGAAGCGTTCACAGACCGGTTGTTAGCTCGGTCGGTAATAGTGATTTGTCTCAAGTCAGCTGCGCAAATGGGCGGTTGGGAAAGCAGACTGGATCAGGTATCCACCAAATTTCCAAGTTTGCACAATTGATACTCGACAGTGCAAGTGAATATATCCCTCTGGAAAGCCAAGGCGGCCTGCAGTTCCGTGGTGGAATAAAGAATGGAGTGCATTAAGGGATCGTCGCAGGGGTATACGTAATTTAAATCGTAGGCCTACGATAGAAATCATGGCTAAACTATGTTGATACCATTTCTCAGACAACTCCATCATCGGTTGGTTGGAGAAAGGTTTGTGCATGTGTGGATCCGTACAGCCACCGCAGCCGACTGGCGTGGAAAGTAGCGGAATCCTCGTTATTCCTCGTAAGTGGCGAACCCCGTTTGGAAGGTCGTTTAGGTAAGTTTGAGTTACATCATCATACTATCCTGAGTTTCTGAGATATAAGCTGCAGGTAGAGAATATCCCGTTCGTGATTGGAGACTCGCGAAACGAATTAACCTACTCTTTTCTTTTAATGAGCTAAAATCTTTAATATTTCTCGTGACACTTCCCCTACAAATGATAATATCAGGCTGGGTATATTACTGTTTGAGAGAAATCGAGAGTCTGGCCTGTTGTAGTGATTTGAAAAGAAATTAAAAAAACACTAAACTCAGTTAAATTAAATTAAAACTCAGTTATTAGGTTACGTAGTCAAATGTAGACACAAAGAAAAAATAATTTAATATATATATATATATATATATATATATATATATGTTAGATAACATTATAAATTCAATGATAGCAATTATAAAAAAATATATACACTTGAAAAGAGCTAAAGTCATTTTGAAAAAAAAAGATAAGTCTTGAATTAAGTTCTTTTTATACTAATAACCAAATAAACAAAACTGAGAATGTGTCCATGGTTACACAACACTTCTTTTTTTTTTACTTGAAAGCAGACGATAAAGAATGTCTTCAAACGGAGACTAAATATCGTTGTTGTAGAAATTTGTTTAATATATGTGAACATTTCATATTTCATATTTAAAGCAAAAAATACTAGCTTACACATGACTGAGATCAGGTGTAAAAACCGAACAGTTACCTTAACTCTGCATTACAGCATTTTTTGTAATAGAATATTTTCTAATCAGGGTTTTTCAGACTCTTGATCAGAAGCATTGGTGATTCCCGTACTGAAACCTGGTAAAGATATATCAAGTCCCTCAAGTTATCGTCCTATCTCCTTAACCAGTATCCTGTGTAAGGCGATGGAAACGAATGGTAAACCGTTGTTTAGTGTGGTATCTTGAGAAAAACGTTTTAATTGTCTCAGAACAATGCGGTTTCCGCCAAGATAGATCATCTACTGATCATGCAGTTGCCCTGGAAGCTGTTATTAAAAACGCCTGGTTGTGCAGTGAATGAAAGAATGCTACCATCAATATTAAATTTCGTCCAATTAACGATACCATCCTGAAGCTTTTCATGTAGGAATAACAATCGTGAGGAGGTAGTAATTATTTGCCGTTCGCGAATAGGGTACACTAGGCTCACTCATGGGTATCTGATGATTCAAACTGATGCACCCGTTTGTGTTCGCTGCTACTGCCAAATGACGATACACCACATACTTGTGGACTGTGTTTGTTACGCGGCATTGCGTCAGAAATTTAATTTCGGTCTAACATCAGAGATACTATGTTGCACAAACATAGGAGGATTACTAGGAACAAACTTATGGGCTGTCGGGCAGTCAATTATATATGATTGTACTGTGGAGTCTTCGAGAGTGTGACCACTTACGCGGTGCCCGTTTGGGCGCATAGGTTGGAAAGAAATAGAGCATTAAAATTTAAGGATTGCCCAGTGCTGAGCTCTCACTGTATGCTCTGGTGTTTTTAAACTACCTCCTACGAGGCTACTACCGTATTGGGAAAGGCTCTCCCAATCGATTTAGTGATGAAAGTTCGGGCAAACATGTGAAAGTTGCGAAGAGATAGGAGACTAAGGTATTTGGGATGCGGTTTCGAGCGACGGGATACCGGAGCGGAACGGTGATCACAATACACGGGATCTAAGTTTCGTTTGCCCATCTCCCGCCTGCGGAAAAGACTTCAGAGTCTCTGGCAGCGTGAATGAAATACCACGACTAAGGGAAGGTCTTTGTATAATTTTATACAAGACTTGCGGGGATAATACGCCTAAATCATTTTTAATGGCAACGGGGGCCCAAGTCCTAACCAACCATGTAAGCTATATCTGTTCAGGTTCCGTCTGGGAACTGATGACGGTTGAGTCTGCGGGGAGGTCCGCTCTTGGGCGGGCTAGAACTCGGGCTACCGTGCAACTTACAAGTCAAAGGGAAAATTGGCCACTCACAAGCGGCGAGGCGAGTCAATGTGGTGTGACCCGCATTGTGGCACCGTATGGGAGTTCCTTGATGCAGTTTCGATGTTCAACCTGCATCAGTAGTTCATTTAAGGGAAGACTCTTACCGCGTTGTTGGAAGAAGCTACCCTCGAGGAACAGTCGGCTACCGACCATTAGCTCCAAGTTATCCTACTCGGATAACAGAAAGAATAAAGATTTAATATGAAATTCAAAACAATTAAAAACAATAATAACATAAATGCTAAGTAAAATACTAATACGTCGAATAAATAAAAACATCCGGTCTAAAACTTCTTTCTCATTGCCTAGGATTCGACGAATGTTCCTGGGCAATTTAAATTTACGATGCAAGGCCGCATAACATATGCAATCCACAAGGGCGCACAGTCAAGCGGCAGTTGCATCGTACGCATATTGGTGTGTTTACATTAGATATCGATGAGTAGCTCTCGTATGTCCTATCCACAGCAGAGGACCACTTCCTCTTGGCGAATTTTCCTGTGGGAAGAGTCCCATGGAACACAGTACCTTTGATACGTCGAAGTTTATCTACTGTAGCAGTCCCTACTGTCACCGCCACTTTGCGCGAAGAGTGAGTTTTTTAGTAGTTAATAAAGTGGGATGCAGTAAAACGAGTAGTGAATGATAGTTGATTACATGCGTTTTTTAGCAGCGGAATCTGCGCGTTTATTACCCGGAATTCCTACTTGGCTAGGAATCCAACAAAAACTCACTTGTATGTTGCGATGGTTCAACTCAGCAATTGCGTTGTAGATTTCGGTGACGATAGGATGTCTGGAATAAAAATTTTCTAAGGGTCGGAGAACACTACACGAGTTGCAACAAATAAGGATATGGAGGTACTTAGGATTAATGATATTCAAAGCCTTATCTATAGAGTATAGTTTCAGCAGTAAATACACTTGTAATACAAGGTAGACCAAACATATAGGTTCTGTCATTAACAACAAATGCGCATCCAACGGTATCATTCTGTTTCGATCACTCTGCATATACTACTGCGTCTGGGATTATCTTGGAGAGAATACGGTGAAGTATTTGTTGAAAGACGATAGATGGTGTTGATTCTTTGTTGTATATCGTAAGGTCAAACATAATATTTATAAGGTTGATTCTCCACGGAGGATATGAACACGGTTAAGTTATAAAAATAGAAGGTGTCAGCATTTATAAATTGCAGTAAAAGTCAGGTACGAACACCTGCAGATGCAGTATAAATTGGATGGTCCTTATACCTTCGCAAATTAGGATTCCCAAGGACTGTGACAAAAGCCGGGTGAATTGAATTTTCTTTAAAACGTGCAAAGTATGATGCTAAAAGCTGGTCCTATCTATCCCAAAGTGATGGTTCACCGCAGTCAACGTGTGTGCTTAGGACAGGGCTTGATCTAAAGGCACCTGTAGCAAGCTGAAGGAAAGCATAATTTGCAGGATCCAGCATTTTAAGCATGATATGACGCGCTGAAGAGTAAGCGACACAACCGTAATCTAAACGGGAACTAACTACTCAATAATAAAAACGCAACATACACATTAGGTCTGAAAAGTTCCCGAACTAAATTTCTGTAGTCGATACAATAGCTCCATCTGTCTGTCAACCAAGGAACTATGTAGTACAATGTCTGACGAGTGTGTGTACAAAATTTATCACGTTTCGTCACTCCAGTCTCGAGTTATATATTCGGCCGCGCACGTTGTGATCATGTAATCTTGTGCGAGCTCGCGACATGGAACAGAAAAACGCATTAAATTTTGGGTTCGACTTCAAAAGGTTTTCGTTGAAACTTATTCTATGATACAGCAAACATTTGGTGATGCAGCCGCATCTCGTACTGCAACATACACGTGGTGGAAGCGGTTTAAAGACGGCAGAGAATAGTTGGATGACGACGACAAACGAAGCAGGAGGCCGTCAACAGCTGTTCACAGCGAAAACGTTGCGAAAGTGCGCAAGCTCTTCTTATAACAACCTCATCTTACCCTACAGGCCATAACAGAAGAGCTAAAAATTGGTAAAGACGCGGTACGTACAATTATAACAGAAAAAATGAACCGTCAAAAGTGTGTTCTTGTTCCGTTCCGCACTTCTTGATCAAAGAAAAAAAAAACAGGTGCGTCTTTCTTGCGCTCAAGACTTCGTTGAAACTGCCGATAGCGACCCGAATTTTTTTCAAACAATTGTAATTGGGGATGAAAGCTGATACTTCATGTATGATCCGCAAACGAAGCGTCAATCTGCTGCTTGGTCGAGTCCTGGAACGCAAAGACCGGCGAAAGTCAGGCAGCAAAAATCAAGAGTGAAAACGATGTTGACTGCATTCTTCGACTTAAAGAGCCTGATTATTCACCATGAATCTGTCACAACTGGTCAAACGATGAATTCTAAAATATATTTGGAAGTAACGAAACGCCTGATGCGTCGCATTCATCGAATCCGGCCCGAATACCGGGATCCGGATAGTTGGACTCTTGCACGACAACGCCCGGGAACACATGGTAACAGTTTTCAGAAGTTATTACGCCGCAAATCAAATCACCATCTTATCCCACCCGGCTTATTCACCCGACTTGGCTCCAGCAGACTGTTTTTCTGTTCCCGAAACGCAAGTTGAAGAAGAAAGGCCGCTTTTTCGACGACATTCGGCCATCCAAATGGCTTGCACCGAGCAGTTGAAGGCGATCCCAGTAAGTGATTTCTCCAGAGCGTTTGGTGGGCTCTACCGGCACTGCAACGAGTGTATAACTACAGAACGGTTCTATGTAGAGGACTGAGTAAATTCGTTTATCTTTAAATCTGTATTTTTATTTAATTTAGTTTGGTAACTTTTCAGACCGTGTAAATGACCGATCAGCTCCCTAATTGGTGTTGCAAAGGACTCGCAGCACATCTATAAGTTTGGAACATTTTGTTTTTAACTGTTTGACCCACGTAAGGCGGCTACCAAAAAATAATCCTAAAAACCTGACATCAGGAGAAATGGCAATTACATCTCCTTAAGAAAGACTTGCAGAATAAAAGGGTCCCACAGGCGACAAAATACTACACATTTTGTTTTATCAGATAAAAAGATAAAGCCAGTAACCCTGGACCAAGCTTCAAGGCGAAATCTAGTGTTTTGCAGCAGAGGCGGCAGTGTAGTTAAAGGTGAGGGGGGGAATCCCAGAAAAACCAAATCAGAAATACACCTAAGGAAACAATAAGACGATGATACCGAATGTTTTACGTTTTCTAAGGGCTGTTCGTTTTTATTCAAATATTTAAGTTTTCTGTAGTATGTTTTAGCTATTTCTGCAGTTTGGCGCATGACACATGGTAAATTTATTGTTTTAATTAGGATTATTAGTACAATATCTCATAATCTTATCTTGCTTTTAGCACACGTCATAGATTTTTTTAATTTATGCTGTTTTTATTTTACAGGGTTTTAGTTATAATTTAATTTTTAATATTTATTTACTTTATAAATATCGTATCCGGGCGCTGATAACGACACTTCGTTTTGCGCAAAAAACCTTTAATAAATTAGAAGGAAGGTCATAGACTCCAAAACTTTATATTTTTCTTCATTTCTTGTAAAGCTTTTTATCCCTCCCTATATAGAATGTTGTAACCCACTTAATTGTAACTCGCAAACTCATCTACTTCCACGATCAAATCCTCTAACTTTAATCTGATCCATACAGTCGCCTATGTACTCTCTCTAGATTATACAATACAATATTGGTATTTATACAATACCATCGTTCTTATTTCCATATTAGTTTTAAACCTGCTATTAAAATTCTACTCCATTGTTTCTCTGTACATTATATTAAATTTTCCTTTTCTTACAGATTTTTTTAATTTTCATATAAATATTGTCATATTTTTCTCTAATCCTCTTATTTCCCATTCTTCTGTTTCCTCTTTTTATTTATTAGGATTTCTGTTTATCCTATCCTTAAAAAAAAGGAGTGAAAACGCATTCTATTGAATATCTAAAAGAAATTCTGTAAAATTTAGGAAAATTATGTTAAATTTTAAAAAGTTAAACATTAAAAAATGTTCATTGTTTGCGATTGTAAATAATTCTTTTATAAAGTGCTCTTCTCGATAGCGATCAGTGATCACGTCTAATAAATTGCGACGTTACAAGAATATAACATATTAAAAGGAGTTAATGAACAAGTAGTACAAATAAAAATTATACAAGGTTTTCCCGCGAAAGTACATAAAATCAAAGTAACAATATTATTATACAAGATACAAACTTAATGCGACTACAAATTTATTTTAAATCAAGGTTATATACCTATGTTAATAATAAAGTTAAAAACTACTTCATCTAATTATGTCACTATGACCTGACTGTAATGACTACAAACAAAACGAATTAATTACATTAATTTGAATCGGGTCGATGCAACGCAACATACAGTCAGAATACTTAAATACAAATTTAAAAAAAAAATTACTTATGGATAAAATAAATTCATTAAAAAAGAAAAATTATGTTTTAATAGATTAAATTCAAAAAATTACCTATTAATTACTGAAATAAAATGAAAATATCTCTTCAAATTAATATTATTAATTAAATTGTGAAAATAAAAAATCTCTTAATTGTCAGATTACAATCAAAACCAACATAAAATGCTACTTAATACAAAAAATAAATTCTGAATCGCAGAAAAAAAAACATTTTCACAATACATTCAAATACAAATAAAGCGCCTTAATACTAAAAGCTTAATTCTATAACCGCTTTTAGAAAAAAAGCATATGTATTATTATACATCTTCGTTTGGGTTTTAAGGCATACATCTATGACATCTAGCGGCTAATAATTACTTCAGAACAGTTTTTCGCAAATATGCCCCCTTTTAATGCCGACATATTACATAAGCACTTCCCTTCTGTAAAGGGTTCAACATCATAAAAAAAAGACAAAAGAGTTAATAATAAAGCAGTTACTTATAACCAGATTAAAACAGTTAATAATGTCGATTAGATACTTAAGTACTAAATAGTCAGGTCATTAGCATTATATTATTTTATTTCCTGTACCTGAACTTCTCTCACGACAGGAAAGATAAAAAATCAGAAATATTACAATTTACTTCTTTTTAGCAGTAGTACGAATGAGAACTAAAATATTACTTAACTTTTATATAAAAACAAATACATTAATCAACAGTTTACAGTTTGCTATTTTTACAATTTTATGACTTCTAGAAAAATCCAATTAAATAATCCATACTGTATTAAATTGTTCTCACAACTGTTGATAAAACCACTGCTGAGTCTGCTGAGTTGAAGTACCACTTCACTTAAAAAATTTTTAAGTGAAGGCTGAGAATTCTTTTATCTTAATTTTATTTCATTTTGCTGCTTTCCTTTACTGAGCAAAGTCATTGCACCGGCCCACATTGCCCAGTCCAAAATGTTTTTTACATACATCACAAAAAGCAGGGTATACATCTCAACCTTTTATCAGCTCGCTAAATTCTGGGTGTAAGTTTATGTTTAACCACTGGTCTTTAATCAGTCTTTTAAAATGCCGTTTAAAAACAATTAATTACCTAAAATACAACAAAATAAATTTCACGGTGGTTTGAGAATTCCAAGAAAACAATTAACAACCTTTAAATTTTTCAATGATAATATTCTGTAAAAGTTTCACCGGTGAAAAAATTAACTGCCATTTGGAATAATCCTCTAATATAAAAGAATAATCAGGGAATGAAAGTAGGAACAAGACATGTTAATGGCTGCTTAATGCACGTAATCGAAATGTGCTCGGCGATGGGATCGCCGCTTCCCGATGCTGTGAAAGTATATAAAATATATTTTGGCATTACTTAAAAAATACTTTATTAATCACTAACATTATTAAACTTAATTCGGTAACAAAAATGGAATTCTCTGAATTTTTTTTGCAATTTTTCTGACTTAACATTCCTGACTTTTACTAAGTTAATATTTCCTTACATTTCCTACCTGTGGGAACCACGGTTAAATAAATAAGTTTTCAATAGTTGTTTTTGATTTAGTGTTTTTTTTACATTAGTGTTTTTTTTACATTAGTATTTTTTAAACGATATTTAAATTAATGTATTAACATTTATTTATTTATTTATTATAAAAAGAAAAAAAATCGTGCTTTAAATAATTTACTTACGTGATTAAAAACAATAAACGGCCGGCTAATTAAAGATCATGAATAAAAACTGTAACATACCAACAGACAAGTTCAATATAAAAGAAATGGCAGTGCATTCATTAATAGCATGGAATCTTTAATCGAACGACTAATATATGTAACATATTTCTACTAGAGCAAGATTTAAAAATACACATCGCAGGCAGTTAAAACACTTAAAAGTGCATTGCTTAAAAAACCCTTATATTCTACACCATTTTAACTACTAAAGAAGCTACAATTCATATTTTAGACACGGTTTTAAAGTGAATTATGTTCTTTTACAGGTCATTTTATTTCATGTTAGGCTATTAACTTTCAAGAAACTGAAATGTTTTAGAATAAAAAAATAACTGTAACAGTTCCCAAAGTCCCCATTAAAACATATTATACAAATCAATATAATAAAGTGAGACAATAGAAAGTAATAAAAAAAAAATTATTTTCATATTCATTTAACTCAAACAATACAACATACAATAGAAAGATACATCATACAAACTGAAGCGGTTAATAACAAACAGTACAAGAGCACATGCGCACGCGCGTGTGAAGATGGCGTAAAGGAAGGAAAAAAAGAACATAATCTACAAAAAAAACGTACAATTAAAAAAAATAAAGCTCTATGAAACTAAAAGGCAACATAATTACATAGAAAAAGTAGCTCATTTGAAATGAGTTACTATAATAATTAGAAATAAATCTTCATAAAAATTATCTATTAAGCATTAAATGTATTAATAAAACAGCAAATTCTATCTGTAAAATTATGTACAGTAAAATATATTACTCCAAATTTCCTTTCTCACAAAGAATATATTCTTGAAACAGCTTACACTAAAATAGTGAGGAAGATACTACAAAATAATTACAGAACAAAAAAAAAGTTGACGAGTGGTCGACTTCACAATAACGTAAAACTACGTGTATGTCGTTCTTTTAAACCACTTAAGGTGGTGTTTTTACAATTCTATTTTTATGACTTACCTTTATTCCTTCTCTATTTTTTAAATTATAAAAAAAAAAAAA